>NW_028190354.1:0-137629 GCF_048542155.1 Nylanderia fulva | reverse complement strand
ATAAGACATTTTACTAGCCTGAAAGCTGCTTGTAACTTTCATTTATTTATTTATTTTTTGGGGGGTAACGGCTAACAAATTCAGGAACGAAAATGGGAAAAAATTATATATATTTATTCTGTATTTTCTGTTTTGACATCTTTCAATAAGTTTTATTACTGTACTTTTGATTTATGTAAATATTGCATAATGAATATGTGTAATGCGACTAAGTTCAATACTGTGTATTTTCTGATCATTTATAATTTGTTTCAATTTATAATTTATGTAGCTATTTGTACTTGATAGGACCACAATCTAATAGTCGAAATGTAGTACGTTTGTTAATAAACTTTGTCAGTCAAGTCGAAACATTGATCATTTTTAAATACCAAAAAGAAAAATATACAGAACTTTTTTATTGGCTCGTAATTATAACAACTAAAAATAATTAAAGAAACTGGCCAATGTAACAAGCAAGTAAAACATTTAATATTTATTACGAACTTAGGTATTTATTGACACAATAAAAATAATGATAAAATAGACATTAAAAATTACAATAAATATATAATATCAAATTATGTAACACCTAAATACCTTTCGACATAAAAGTGAATAAAATAAAAATAATGATAAAGTAGACATTGAAATTCCAATAAAATATAAAATAAATAACGTTTCGACTGTAATCTCAGTCTTCCTCAATTAATATAAGGTATAAAATATAATATACGCTAATTAAATCGCCATAATAGAAACATATAGGTTTTCTCTAAATAATTTGTACAGCGGTATTGACAGGCGTTTTATATTAAGTTGACAAATTGGCGGCGCTTACAAAGAAAATGTTTTTTTACAATAGAATTAGTCAAACGTGATATCGACAGCCGATCCCATATTGCAATGACTAGCCTCACAACGATGTCCATTACTCAGTATATAGATGTAATAATATCGTCAAGATTTTAAAATTATTAAGTCAAAAAACCCTTAGATTCAAATTCAGTCGTTATCAAGCGACGAATTGTTGGTAAGGAATGGACTGTTTTTGTCAAAAAGAAAAAAATTCAATAATCCCCTAGTGTCCTTAGTTGTTAATTAGTCTTCAAATAAAAATGTTTACCATCATGATGAAAATATCAAAACATTGTCAAAGCTATCACACAAGATCCAATAGGTAGTTAAGAAAACAATATAATGAAAGTGCGACGAAACATGTATCTATTTATATAGTTGTTTATCTGTTAAAAATTTCTTCTAGAATATCAAAGTATAACTCAAAAATTATTAACGTATATTGGTTTATAATGTCGTAGATAGCAGATAAGATAATATCATATACATATATATGCATAAGTATCTCTCGTACAAATTATCAACATACAAATTCGAATTCGATCTCACGCCGTTATTACATTATGATTTCGATAACGGCATTTTTTCTCTCTCTTTTCTGCTTCCTCTCCTTTAAAAAAAGTAGGAATTTGCACTTTATCACCTTATTATTGTCGTTGTGCAACTTGAAGCAGATTTCTTCGGAATATCCATGATCGACCTGATACGTTTTATGCCTAAAAAAATTTTGTTCGACCACCGAATGTGAACATAAATGCTGTTATTATGTAAAATCACATTGTCGACTTTATATTGATATGTGGTTTATCTATCCAAAGAATTTTCTGCATACTCTGTTGTTGTGAAAAAATTCCACCCATGGCATCGCCTGCAAAACGAATACTAAAGTGTAATAGAACGATTTAAAAAAAAATGTTGATATTTATTTTTTCAACATTAATAGCGAACGTTACTTTAGAAAAATATTTATAAAAAACTTGAATATAATATATAAAAACTGTATATTTGCTAAAAAAAACAGTAAAGTAATAAATATATAAGTAAAAAGAGAAGAATATGCTTGACGATTTAAAATTTAAGCGATAACATTTAGTCTACGAAAAGATGAAATTATTTAAATAAATCTTATCATTAATTTCCTCGATAATTCTATTTATAGCGTTGAATTCTAAATCAGTTAATGATGTTTTAATAAATTGTTTGTGAATATTTTATTTTATTGTTCTACATACTTTAGCAGTGAAAAAATAAATAATAGCAATATGTATGCAATATAATTGATAATATAACTGATATATGAAAAATATAAATTTAAATGTAAAAGCTGTTCTCAAAATTTCAATGAAATTGCCATAAAATAATTATAAAATTATAGATTAAGAGTTTAACATAAATAATTATAAAATTATAGACTTAGAAGACTCGATACTTAATCATGACATTACGCGCGTTAAATATACACTATGGATTATACTTGAAAGCTGTTCTTTTTATCTGTGATATAACTATCTAGAACTATCTTCACCTTTTAATTTTAAAATCCTGATTTAGAATTATCTAGCCTTTTCAGCGATCATGTACTTATCATGTTTTTTTCGGTACACTATATATTTAATTGAACTTTCTACCTTACTGCTACATTAATTGTTTATACCGATTGCATCACATTAAGAGAAAATTATGTTACTGCTATAATTGCACATAATGCAATACTGTAAGATAGTGAAGCAATAATAAAAATTTATGCAGTATAAAATTTAATATTTAGATAATATATAATAATTATTATAAATCAACACAGCTACATGTATAATTAATTTTATGGATATTGCTAAAAATAGATGATGATATAAATATAGATTGCTGAGGTCTTTAAGAAATTCTCAAGTCCACCGATCCTCTTGATATTATATTATTCTTGTGGAAAGTAGATTCAGGTGTATGTTGATGTAGATGTATAGGTAAAGATGTAGGGGTTGACATAGGTGGTCAAATTTTTTTGATTTGTACAATATTAAACTGATTTACTAAATAGTAGCTTTTATGGCGTTCTCTTGCAGATAATTTATCATTAGTACACAACAATGTTTCCGCTAGAATGCCGCGCTGTCAGAACGACGCTGGCACGTTCATAACATCGGCGACTTTGTCTAAATCTAGTGATAGATGTCAAGATTATTCCTAAAGTGATCGATCTTCTTGATTATAATGCGATATCGGCAATAGTAACTGTTGAATATTAGCGCTATTCATTCCATTTACTAGTAGTTTTATCGCAATAATAATAATAAAATACAATTTGCTTTTTCCATTTTCCATATGTAAGGAAAAAAAGAAAGAAAGAAGAGAAAAAAGTATATACTTCTCATCGTTTTCTTATCAATTGTAGTAACAGGACAAACAAGATGTATCCTCTCTCGTTATTTATAAATGATTCATTTGAGTTATATGTAATGGTTTATACAAATGCTTTATGTCAAGTTGTATTAATAGATTGATTGACATCTCGTCATAATTAGATAGATAATGTGACGTGGTCTTTTTGAGCCCGTCACAAGGGCGGACGCGCCCGGCCGGGAGGCGTCTGAGAGCGCTTTAGTTTGTGTGTTTCGTGCGGGTGAGCAGCGACCTTTTCGCTAGCTCACCCGTACTCTGTATCGGGATCGAGGTGGTGGGCCGGGAGAACGGCCATTGTTTTAGGAAAAAGAGGACCCAGGCGAACAACGGAGGGACGACCTCGGAGGGGGAGGAGCGGAGACTGAGCGACCGCCCGGTGAGTATAAAACACCCCAGTATCGCTGAATAAGAGACAGAGATACACCCAAGGAAATCCTTACAGCCTCGAGTGGACGATCGGGAGGGGCCCGGAGCAGGCAGGGAAGGCGCCGGCATCTCTACACGAGGATGGACACCCCTAAGGGCCCCGCTACCACACGTCGAGGAAAAAAGCGGAGATCCCTCGGGCCTGATCACCCCCTGGGGAAAGGTCTCCCCCAGCGAAGCAAGGCAAACGAGAATACCCACCCAGCCGTACGAGGTGTGAGGGGGGCCGCCAGGATCGGGTCTACGGAAAGCGTTACCGAGGACTACAATTCAAAATTTGGCGGCGGAAGTCCGCGACCAGCCGCGACAACGGAATCGATACGAGGATCGATTCCGGGTCCGGCGCGGGGCGCAACGCTGCCGCGAAACCTGGCAACCGGGCCGGGGGGGCGCCCCATTGTCTTCCCTCCCCACCAGCGTACCTTCCGAGGTCCCGCCGGCCCGAAAGGAAATCACTGTTCGGCAAGCCGGTGTCCTGCAAACACGTGGAAGGACGACACCCACAGCGACCACCTGCGACGGCGAATATTTTTAAGGCCACACCCCTCGATCGTCCGGTAAGCGCGGATTTGGCAGAGATCCGTGAGTTATTAGAGATGTGTAACGATACCGAGCAATTATGTTAAATAATTTAGTACCGAGAATTAGTTGAGAGACTCACGGGACTCGCGTCGATTTCCGCGTCTTAAGTTATTTCGTAAATCTTTTCCTTCTTCGCCTCTCCGAGGGGCACCGAAACGAGTCGACGTCACATCGAATAATTGTAATTGTAGCATTGTATCGAGTCTTGATTAGCAATCCTTGAGAAAGTTACGCTGGTTAGTGTATGATCTATTCGATTCCGACCGGATACAAAGGGAGGAGAGTAACATAACTAGATTTCGATAGAACCCAGCGATTCCCTACGGCTCGATAATAATTTATAGTTTACTTTTATTCACTCTTCTTAGACTACTAACTGAAAAATATTATATTTTTTTATTTTTGAGTAAATTAAGTCGGATTCCCCCCTCTCCCCGAGCGGCGTTCCCAAACTCCTTCGGAAAAAACCACGACACTTACCCCCGTTTTATACGGTACCGAGGCCCAGCCCCGGGGCCGTGATTTGCCCAGATATTTTTGAGTGGTCGGCCTCCCCATTTTGGGCCCAAAAAAAAATCCACAATCATTATACCGACAAGATTTAGAAACGGGAGCGGAGCAGGTTGGGCGGTTCTCTCCACTCTCTCTTTTTGGCGAGAGAAAGGGGGAACTCGCAATAATCTTTTTTTGGGCCCTTGGGGGTTTAAAGGGGGTTTTTATTAAAACCCAAAATTTAATTTTTTTTTTATTTAGATTTTTTTTTATATGAACATTATTATATTTTATTAACATAGTATAAGAGTTTTAAAGTGTTTATTTTTGAAAATAATTTCTGATATTTCTCACATCCCTCTTTTAAAAAAAAAAAAGATATAAATATATTATTTGTGATTATTAATTTCTATATTATGTATATAATTTTTTTTTTCAAAAATTTAGTTCCTAATGTGCTTAAATTTTGCTTATATATTGCTTAAATGTAAAATACAATGTTTTAATATTTTAGCGTTTATTATGAAATTGTGCTGTCTATTTTAAATACTGCCTGCAAGTTTTTTAAAAAAAAAGTTAAATTTTTGTTAAAAATTTGAAATTTAATTTTATTTTTCTTAATTAAAACGTAAATAAGGAATGCTAACCCTAAAAAAATCAAAAAAATGAAAAGGTCGGGCCCATGTTCAAAAAGAAGGTACTAAAAAATTTAAACGTTTAAATAAAAAATTATCAAAAAAAGAAAACTGAATTTTTCAAGGTGCCTTTTTCAAGTGAAAACGTAAAGTGTATAATTAAATTTAGTAAAATAATATTACCATGAAAAAAAACGGGAAAATTTTTTATTAAAGGTTTCAAGTTCACTTGAATTCATACTATAAGAAAAAACGTTAAATTTGTTTAAAAAATAATGGATATGTTTTTCTTGGCAAAAAATATAATAGTCTTTATAAAAATTTGATTTGAAATTCAACTACCCCCGTACAATGAAAAAAAATTGCTCAAATTCCAAGTCCCCAATTTGTTAATGACTCAAAAAAAAATAACATGGGGCCTGCTCTAAAAAAACTATGAGTTTCTCGATGTCCATTTAAAAAAGTCAACTCTTACAGAATAATTACTACAACTTTTGAGATACGAAAAGTAACTTTAAAAAAGATTGATAAATTGAAAAGGATTAACGTATTTTTTAAAAGTCTACACCAACAAAGGAATTCAAAATATATAAAAATACCTTTTCCTTCTGTTTTTTTTGAAAAAAATTGTAGTAAAATGAACTTGCACTTGGAAAACATGCACTTACTTTTCAGAGTCAAATTAAAAAAATTTTTTTTTGTATTTTTTAATGATATTTATTCTACTTTACTTGAAAAATTTAAATATTAATTTTTTTTTGTTTTACGACAAATAATCAGTAAACTTTTTAAGCGAAATTTTATTGATTTGACGGAAAAAACTGAAATTTTAAAAATTTTACTTAAAATAAAAACCCGTTACTACCGTTTCTTACCGTTTACAAAAAGAAAGTTGGGGGTTTTTAATTTATACTTTTTTCACAACTCTTATTTCATTATTTATTCTACCCATCAAAAGTTTTTTGAGAGCGGCCCCCATGTTTTTTTTCTGAGTCATTAAAAAATTTGGTACTCGGGGAATTACGAGCAATTTTTTTTCATTTCGGGCATATAAATTTTCAAATCAAATCTTTTAAAAAAACACATTTATTTGGCACTAAGAATAACTATCGCACTTTTTTTAAAATCAAATTGTAATCGTTTTACTTATATGTATGTATTTCATGGAACTTGCCCCTTGATAAAATATCACGTTCTTTTCAGGGAAATTTAATTTTACAAATTTTAGTAAATACATTTTACTATGTTCTTTTTAACTGGCACCTTAATAACATATCGTTATTTTTCGTGAAAATTTTATTATTAATCGTTTAAATTTTTGATACCTTCTTTTGAACATGGCCTGACCTTTCGTTTTATGATTTTTTTAGGAATCACTTATTTTAAAGACAATATATAGAGCCTTTTTATAATTCAAGTATTAAAAATAATGTTTTTCGATTCAAAAATCAAAAAACTTTTGTTTTAAAAAAATTTAAATAATGGTTATTGTACATTATAAAATTAATAATATTTATATTATACATATATATTTTTTTAATCATATATGAAAATGTTTGTATAATGTAATAATTTTTTAACGATACATTGCAATTTATTTAAATTGCAACAGAATGAATTTATTTTTTGTTTTAAATTGAAAATAAAAAGGGCCCCCCCCATCGCCCTTCTCGTGAAACGCAACCTATTTTTCTTCGTCTCCCGTTTTTAACACGACAACTATTTCTGTTGATATTTTTTTCTTGATATATTTTTTGAATGTCATAAAGCCTAGGTCAAATTAGAAACTTATTGCACTCGTTTTAATGCACGCTACAGCAGCTTTTATAAAGCCCAGACAGCCGATATTTTATTTTGCGTTTCCGGCAACTTTATACAGCGCTAGAACAGTTGATGTTTAATGTCGTTTCCCCGCGCCATAACAGCGCCATTTTTTAAAATCTGTTTAGAACATATTATCCCCCTTGTGTTCCCTTTGGGCCTTTTTTCTGAACACTTCCTTTCATTAATTCCCCTTCCTTTTGTGTCCTCTAAACTACACGTGTAGTGACCACGTTTTTTTTCCCCCTTCGTAAAATATGCGCTTATTGCTTTACTTTTTTTTTTTTTTAATCGTGATTTTACCGTCCAGGGTTAATCCATTGTTGAAATTTTTTTTTAAACCCCACCTTTTAAAAAAGTATATAAATTGAGCTGTATTACTACGACGAAATAAAGTTATTCGATTACGGTTTTTTTTTCAACACGGTCCCCTTACATCGTTAATTGCCGTTTATATTTTTCCCATTTTTAGAAAATTCTACTTAAACAAACTTTGTAGAGTGACCCTTTTTTTTTTTTAATGTCAAATGTAAGGAAATTTTAACAAACTATGTTTTCCCCCAGCTTATTTACATTGAAATTTAAATTTTTGACATTCGAAAAAACGTTACGTGTTTTAATTTCGAGTTTTAATACATCATTGTGTCGGAATACTCGACTTTAAAAAGCCGAAAAAAATTCCCAAAACATCTTGTTGGTTGTTCTTCGAACGTTTTCCGCAGATCTTCTAACCGTTTGAATTTTTTGCAATATTTAGGGTTCACCTACGCGCAGATGCATCACCATGCATTCGTGCTTTTTTTTTCGTAATTGTTGCCTAATACGTACGCATGAACGCACATTGTAATTTACATTACGTAACAAACAGCACGTTTTGAAAAAGGCCATTTTTTCCACGTAACTATATTTTCGGGTTCCTCCAATCAAATTCGCCTCATCAATTTTGGGGTAGCCCATCGCGATCTACTTTTTCACAACCTTTTTCTGGGACGGTTGATTTGGGCATTTAGATTTAAATATGATTCAGTCGATTATATTCTAAAATGGCTCTCGGTTTGTTTAACTGATGCGGTTTAAAATTTTATCAAATGTAGGCCTTCCAAATTTTATTTACTCGTGACAACCTAATGGTTTGACCATCACGAATCGCGTTCCTAAATCCATCATTGCATTTTTTACAAAATTCCTTCGATTTAAAAAATTGACATTTTTAATTTTTTCTAAAATTTTCAAGCATTCTGACAATTGCGTATATTTTGGTGTAGATTCACACCGGTATTAAAAACATTCTAGGATTGTCAAGCCATCGTTTGATCTCGATACCCGTGGAGCAGATATGGCGTCTTTTTTTTCAAATTTATTCTGACCCAAATGTTTAATATTTTTAAATTTAGAAAACTTTTTCCCTGTACCCCCCTCGCCACTTACTACAGTGCAGAATTTTTCTTTTTTGAAAAATTTGGGCATACTCCAAAAAATTTTTTTTTCGGGTCTTTTTTAAATTTGGGAAAAAAATCATTTGCAAAAAAATAAATCGGGGTCGTAAATTTTAAAAAAACTTCCAATCTTTCTTCCGCGTCGTCATTTTAAAAGGTTTTACCCCCCCTTTCATCTCCCCGGATTTTCTCTTTTGGTGTTTTCAATCATTTTCCCCGCTTCTTTTTTAAATTTTTCAAAACTTTTTCCAAAAATTTTTTGTTTTTTCAAAGCCTTTCGTGATATTTCTTTAAATTTTCGTTAAAAAGACTCTAAATTTTTAAAAAGGCTCCGTGAAAAATCCGAATTTTACCTTTGATTTACTAAAATCTCCCCCGGGTTTTTTAACAGAAAAGAAACGAGTAAAAATTTTTCGGGTCTTTTAATAAAACGAAAAGGGAATTAAAAACCCCCTTTTTTTTTTTTTTTTAAAAAAAAAACCCCTTTCCCTTTGTAACTTTTCCCTTTTTCATTATTTAAAATTTTTTCGAAAATTTCCCCAAACTGGAAAAATCGTAAAAAATTCAATGATTAATTCCGGGGTCTTTTGGGGTAGAAATCATCGATGGTGACGAACAAAAAAAATTTGTGAATTTTTTTTTCAAAACTTAAATTTTTTTAAAATTTTTTTAAATTTTTTTTCTCACCCTTTAAACACCCAATCCATTTGCCAGGATCTTATCCGTACCGTAAAAGGGGGTTCCCCCTAATGTGATCCCAGCTTCTAAAGCACCGCATTTTCTGTTATTTAATAAAAGATTGAAAAATTTTTCCCTTTTTTGAGGGCCCAAGGGGCTTTTTCAAAACTACCCTTTCCCAAAAATCTTTATTTTTTTTTTTCCCATTTTTCGTTATTTTTTAAAAAATTATTTTAAAAAACCCGATTTTTCTTTTTAAATTGTATGCCCAAATTTTTCCCCTTTTCCGGCAATTTTTATAAGGATTGAAAACCCAATTTATAAACCTTTCCGTTTTGGGGCGAGGAAATCTACAATTTCTTTTACTGCGAAAATTTTTTTTACCGCCATCGAAGTGAAAAATTTCTCTTTAAAAAAAAAATTTTTAGAAAATGGCCGGGGAAAAATCGAACCCAATTCTGTTATTTTATTTCCGTTTTTTTCGTACCATGCAATCGATTTTATGTTTATGATTCTGATCACTTATTACCTATGGGTACAACGTTGGAAAAAACTTTTTCACGGAAATTTTCACACGTTACTTTTTTTTAAAAAACTACAATTTTTTTCATCCGTTTTTTTAAACGGAGCACTTTTTTTTCCAAAATTTTAAATCCCATGTCTGGATACTTCTACTTTTATACCAGTCGCCAAGAAAAGAAAAAAATTTTCCTTTGGATTTCGGACAAAAAAAAAATCAAAAAATGGTTTAAATTTTATGCACTTTTAATTTGAATACTTACAGGATCGGGGGGCGATTGGGTTCTTGATGCCAAAATTCTTTTTAGGGATTCATATCTCGTAAATATTCCCCCAAAAAACGGTTTTTTCCCCTTCCTGGGCCCCAAAAGTAAAAAACCCCGGGTCGCGGGGCCAAAAAGGGCAAGTCAGCTTTTAAAATTTTGGGGGGACGGTTGTCGCCAAATTGATCCTATTTTTAAAATTTTTAAAAAATTCATTAAAATTTTGATTCAATTTTAACCTTTTTCAATTCTTCCCAAGATCTCCAAACTTTCCCCTCTCGGGGGTTAGTAACCATCTCGATAAAAGCCCTTTTTTCCCTGTGGGTATTTTCATCATTGAAAAGGAAAACAGAAAATGCGTTTAAAAACCCCGAATCTATATTTTTTGGGCTAAACGGTTCAATAAAAAAAATTCCCGGGAAAAATGAAAATTTTTTTATCTTCTCTTGTCCATTACCCAAAATAAAGGTTAAACCAAAAAATGACTCCAAATTTTAACGTTATCCTTTTGGAAAAAACTTAAATTTTTTTAAACCTTTTGTTTTAAAATTTTAATGCAGATTTTTAAATCGTTTTTTTGCGGTATTGGAATTTTTAAAATGATCGTTAATACCCAAAGTTCATGATTTTTTTGAAAAAAACCTACTTTTAAAAGGGGGTTTTATCTTTTTTATTTTTTTTTTTGGGCGGGACATTGTAAAAATTTTAAGGGTGGAATTTCCCCAACCCCCTTTATTTGTCTTGCGTTTTCCTCATCGAAAACCCTAATTCGTTTCCGCAATTTTCCCTTTAAAAAGATCATCAAAACCTGGAAAACGTTTTTTTAGTAATGGGGGATTTTTTTTAACCTTGAAACCCCTTTACATTTTATTAATATTTTTAAAATTTTTCCCCCAAACCACTTTAAAATTTTTTGGGGAAAACCTCGAAGAGAAGTGCAACCTGTTTTAATTTTTATAGGATTTTCCCGGGGACATCCCTTTTCCCAAAAGTTCTTGAAAAAACAGGGGGCAAAAAAAAGTTTTTTCCCCTTTTTCCCCAAAAAGAGTTCGTTTTTTATAGTTTTTTTTTAAAAATTTGGGGAAAATTTTAAAAAATTTTTAATTATTTTTTTCTTCAATTAAAATTAAAGAAAAAAAATGCAATCTAGGGTATTATTTACTCTACTGCCCCATTATTTGAAAAAATACTTTTTCGATTTAAAAATTTTGGAAAAATTTTGGAAATTAAATAAAATTTTTTTTTTTGTACAAACGGGTTTTTAAATTTTTTGGGAAACCTTCTTTTTAACGGCTTGCCCTTTTTATTTTTAGATTTTTTGAAGAAGGGGGAAGAGGCAATGGGTAAGAGAAACAGATGGGGGAAAGGGGGGGAAAAAAAAAGAAAGAGGGTGAGAAAGGACTACAGGGTAAAAGGTGAAGAGGGTAAAAGGGGAAAAAAGAAAAGGGAAAAAGGGCGAAAGGGGTAAAAAGGGCAAAGGGGGTTTTTTTAGGGCACCAAGTTCGAGTGTAGACAGTTACCCCGATTGTACAACAAAAAATTTGGTCCCAAAAAGAAAAAAATTAATTCATCGCTTTATCCACAATAAGTGCAAATGATATTATATTTGAAAAAGGTTCAAAAAAAACCTGATGGACTTTTTTGGGAATTTATGCTGCCTTTGCTACAACTATAGCTTTGGGAGAAAACCCTTTGTAATATGCAATCGAATGTATTGAAATATGAGGCAACATTTTTTTACATTATCAAAAAAATAAACTGTCGCCTTTTTCCAAAATTCTAAAAAAAAATCTTTAGAAAAAGATGCCTCAAATAAATATAACACAAATTTTATGTATTTATATCTAACGATATACAGGGTTTGTCCGGAAAGTAATGCGTCGCATTTTTTTAAAAAAGAATTTATTGATCGCATAGGTAAAACAACTTAAAATTGTTCGAAGTATGACCCTTCTGCGTCAATACATTTTTGCCAACGCGATTTCCATGCGTCATAAGATTTCTGGAACTCCTTGACTGGGATGCTGTTCAGGGAGGCCGTCGAAGTAGCTTGTACGTTGTCAACCGACTCGAGCTGTTGTCCTTTGAGCTCCCTTTTCAGCCGAGGAAATAAAAAAAAGTCCGCCGGGGCCAAGTCGGGACTGTAGGGCGGCTGCGGCACCGTTGCCACACCGATCCGGGTCAGGTAGGCCGTAATAACAAAGGCGGTTGTGAGCCGGCGCGTTGTCGTGATGGAGTTTCCATGAAGCGCGGATCTCCTTTCGGACGCGGGGCGATCCTGTGATTCAGTCTCTGAAGCACTTCCTTGTAAAATTGAGCGTTGACAGTCTGGCCGGGGGGTACGAATTCATGGTGCACTATCCCCTTTGCATCAAAAAAAACAATGAGCATTGACTTCACCCGGGACTTGCTCATTGCGAGCCTTCTTCTGGCGCGGCGACGACGTCGTGTGCCATTCCCTCACATCTGCCATCTGTTTGACTGCGATTTGGAAAGGCAATCGTCCCCGAAAACTTTCTTGAGCATTTCAAAAGTTTCCAGCGGCGTCTTGTCCAGCTTCACGCAAAACTTTATCGCATAGCGTTGCTCTATCGTTCTCTCCATCACAAGTCGACGCGACCACTAAGCAGAGGTTCACAGAATAAGCCGTCCTAACCCTCCAAGCGCATGGAAACAATTGAGCGACCTACCGTTGGAAAGCTAAGGGTACCCCCCTTCCTCCCCAACCGGTCCCATCGCTCTGCGATGTATAGTCGCGTCACAAAAAAATGCGACGCATTACTTTCCGGACAAACCCTGTATACATAAAGAGGTGCATGTTTTGTATATATCGAAATTATATATATATATATATATATATATATATATCGATTGTGCAAAAAATTACATAAATGTCAATATTGCTATAAATATCAGCACTTGTCTCTTCTCCCTGTAAAATGAAACAAAAATTCTTCTCGTTTACACCTACCTTGTCGGGGTGAGAAAGCTCTTAACTAAAAGGTGTAAATAAGAGGGCACACAAAAAATTAAATTAGAATATTTTTATATCATGGTTTTTTAGGGGTCTAAAAGAAATTGTACAGACACTTTAACCTTTCATCATTAAATATAAATATAAAACAAAAACATAGCGGCCTGCCCGACGAGTAACGCTCGTCGACCTGTGTGATGTTCTGAAGTAGATCCGTAGACCGAGAATGCTCGGCCTCCCGACGAGAATCGCTCGTCGACGGGGGTGCTGTTCGGAGAGGATCCGGTGAACCGAGGACGCTCGCCTACCCGACGATAACAGCCTCGTCGGGGCCGGGGTGATGTTCCGAAGGATCCGTGACCTAAACGAGGACGCTCGGCCTGCCCGACGAGAACGCTCTGTCGTCGGGTGATGTTCGGCGAGGATTCCGGAGACGCGAGATGCTCGGCCTGCCCGAATAGACAGAGAACGCTCGTCGACCGGGATGCTGTTGGATAGGAATCCGGTGACCTAGGACCTCTGCGGCTTACGCGACTAAACGCTCGCGCCGCGGGATGGTTATGGGGAGGTGAGGAGTGGTCTCCCTTGGTACTCTCAAGAGACAGGACGGGACTGGTCTCGAAGTCTCGCTGCGCCGCTTTATTAACCCGTCGTCAGCCCCCTCCAACAGCTTGGGTGGGGGGGTCGCCTGTCGGGTGGGGCGAAAGGCTAAATTCTCCACGTGTTTCGATGTGTGGTGGCCCTCGACAGGGCCGTTATATGAGCCGAGCGCGGCGGACTGTCGGCCGTGGTTCTGCGTCGGCTTCTAGTGACGACACAAGGGTCGTCACAATCACCCTCCCCTTTTAACGGGGGTTGAGGTAGTCGGGGGCGGATCATCCGTGGCTGACACGTGTGGCGCCGATTGAACCGGATGATCCACGGCCGTCCGGGGTTGCGCACTTTATATCGCGTCCGCGAGATGGTGGCGCGTAAAACGGAACTTGACCTCGTTCGTCCTTGTTCCCCAGGTAACTCTCACTTGGGTGGCGTTTGGCCGCACCGCTGTAGGGGGCGCCGTTGTTGGCGTCGCTGGTCGGCGCACGGCGGTGGAGGGTGGCCGGTGGACGCGTGTTCGATCGCGGCACAAACCCGGCGTCTGACGATGGTGTCGGTCGTGATGTTGGTCCGGTGGCTGTTGGCGGTCGTGCGGTCGGTCGGTGTCGTTGATGTCCTGGTGGCGCGGCGGCGAAGGGGAACGCGGGAGGCTGGCGAGTCGCGATAGGGACCTTTTTCGTCGTACGGTGCTCGTGTTGGGCGGAGGTGCGCCGGGGGGGAGAACTCATTTTTCCAGGCTCCGTTGTTCGAGGACGGTCGGACCGTGGATGTAGTCCCCACCCAGGCACCGGCCTGTTGAGTTCTTCGCGGAGACGGACGGGTTGGTTCGGTGTCGGAACGGACGGGCTTGTTTCGTCGCGGAACGGACGGATTGTTTTCGTGTCCGAACGGACGGATGTTTCGTCGCGGAAACCGTACGTTGGTTTTCCGTGAGACTGTCTCGCTTTTGGGCTTCCGCATCGGGCAAGATAGACTCGGGCTGAGAGCACCTCTTTATACGCTCTCCGGAGTATATCGCGGACCGTGGAGAGTGCCGCTCGCGTTGTTCGGCCGCACCACACGAAAAAAAGCGCGGACCATGAAGAGGTTCCGCTCCGGTGCTCTCGGGAATCACAGCATCGGTAGCGAAAAAACTCGGACCCTTCGAGTGTCCGCTTTCGGTTGCTCGGTCGTGAGCTCGCGAACGTGTAGCGAAAAAGGCGCTGGACCCTGACGAGTGCCGCTCTCCTCGGTTCGGCCGAACAGCCACGCGAAACGAAAGCGCGGATCTGAAAGAGTTCCGCTCTCTGTGCTCGGAGTCGCGAAATCGCGAACGGGTAGCGGAGAACTCGGCCATGAGGAGTGCCCTCTCCTACGTTCGTCTTCACGCCCCACCCGCGGGGCGGCGTTCTGAGGCTGGCTTCAATCTCGGCCGCTGGACGATTCGGTGCCACGACTCGGTCGTCTTCATGTCCATGATGACGGGGGATGATGCGGCCAACCTCATCGGGCCTTCCAAATCTGGTGGCCAGCTTGGCATTAAAGAAGCCCGCGCTCTTGTTCGATAGCGGTGTTCCTTCATTCCCACACCCAGGTCTTCCCAATTTTTGGACGCCAGTCAACTCTTCGGCAAGTCGTATTTCGCTGCGGTTGTTGGAACGCGCGAGCTCAGGTTCATCCATGACGATTCGTAAGTCGTTTCGATGCGGCTTCGGACTGCTCCGGGGGGGCGGCGTTGCGGTTACGGACTCGTCGATCAGGGTGGGGGGGGGGGAGTACGCGACGTAGCGCGCGGCCGTATATCCATGAGGCCGGGTATATCCCTTGGATTCTTGCCGGCGCGGTATGAAAGGCAAACTGGAGGCGTGTGGGGATGTTCGCATCCCAGCGGCGGTGCCGGCCCTCCACGTATTGGCTGCCACCATAGTTTTTTATGGTGCGGTTGGCTCTCTCTCGACCGGTTGACTTGGTGGGTCGTAGGCGGGAGCGGTCTGGTGTTTTGATCCCAAATGATCTAACAACCCTTCGGGGCTGGGCGATCGCAACTGAGTCGCGTTATCAGAGTCATGGTGCCGGGGCAAACCATGGTCGATATATTATGCGCCCGCGACTTCTCGTGTGACGTTGGCGGCGGTGGCTCTTGCGATGGTGTCATCTCCATCCCCCTTTGAGAAGCCGGTCCTGCATGGTTAGGCAGCCCTTATGCCAAGGGTCGACCGTGGCAAATGGTCCTACGCAGGTCCAATCGAGACTTGTTGCCACGGAATGCGTGACATTGGTGCCCGAAGTTTCCGCGGCTGGCAGGTTTGGTGCGGCTTGAGGTGGCGCAGTTCTCGGCAGTCACGGTACGTATCGAGTGACGTTCGCTGAAGCATTCCTGGCCAATAATTAAGCGGGCCACCCGTGGCGATGGTCTTTGTGATTCCGAAGTGTCCGGCGGTCTGGTCGTCATGTAGGCCGGTGTATATTTCTCGCGCTTGGTGCCTCGGGACGCAAGTTGCTATCCATTCTCCTCACTGGGCGAGTCGTGTAATTGAGATCGTGCAGGCAGTTGCCGCCGAAATAGCCGGTGGTTCTGTATCCAGGTATCCGCAGGTCGGCCGGGTGTGTTGCACGTCTCGCGATACCTTCGACGTACCGACCCAATCGCGACAATCTGGGGCGGCTGGAGGCCACAGGCCCTTCGGTTGACGGGAAGACGTCGTCTACGATGTTCATTTTTCCTTCTATATTGAATCTCGTATCGTACTGGCTGCTGATCTCGAACACCCATCCTTCCCTCGGGCGGGTGACCTTTGGGAGCGCTCCAAACGTTGTCAACCATCGAGCTACTTGGTGATCGTGACGACGTAAGTTATCGCCCTCTAGATAGTCCGCAGCCTTATCGTTCGCGGAATTCCTTCCCAAACCACCTGCCAGGCACTCAATTCGTAGCGCTGTCTTTCTTCTTTGCGCGTTATTTAGGGTGCGACTTGTCGTAGGCATGACCGTTCGGCCTTCGGGGCAATTTCTTGGTATTATGCAGCCCCGAGCCCAGCAAGCGGCTGGCGTCGTCTTTGGAGGTAAACGGTTCGGCTGAAGTCGGGAGCAGGGAGCCAGAACCGGCGCGTGGTGAGTGGCCCGCTTCAGCCCGTCGAACAAGCCTCTCTCTCTTTCCTCGGGCCTCCAAGTAAAGCGTGTCCCTTTTTAGGGTCATGCTGTCAATGGTGCGGCGGTGGCGGAAAAGTCTGGTACAAAGGCGACGGTAAAAAAAACCAGGAGCTACTCCAAGGCAATTGGCGCACTTTGACGGACAGTTGGGTTGCTGTCCTAGGCGGCCACTGTCACTGACCTTATCTGGGTCAGTTCGAATGGCCGTCTTTTGTCCACTATATCCCCAAGTATTTTTAGGCGACTGCAAACTAGAAGTGGCACTGTCTTTGTGGTGGTTGAGGCGGAGGCGCGCTGTCGTAGCCGTCTGAACCCCTTCGGTCCAGGTGTTCCATATGAGGCCTATAATGAAAGGACTGACGCACATTATGTCGTCGAGATAGACTTCAATACAAAATTTGTGGTCCAATTCTGGCACCGAGGGACGCTGTCCGCACCGCTGGAACGTGGCCGTGCTGAGTGCAAACCCCAAGGGCATGATGACTCTAATTGATAGTCCCTTCGCCCGGTAATCGTAAAGCGGTGGGCGGGGCGGCGGCCGTCGAGTCTATGGCACTGCCAATATCCGCTTTCAAGTCCAGTAGATATAGTACTGGGCCCCACGGAGCTTGTCGAAGCGTAGCAGGATATTGGGCGTTCAGTTGGGTGAGGCGTCCTTAGCAGTTAAGCTTGGTTCAGTTTGCGGTAGTTCCCGCAGAACCGGTGGTCCTGCTTATCTTTCGTTTTTATACGAGGACCAGCGGGGGAACTCCAGCAGCTAAGAACTGCGTAGGGCTCGATCAGCCCGCGAGCGTCAGCATCTTGTTAACCTCGCTAATCGATGACGGCTTGCAATGCTGATTACGCGGTTTCGTACGCTCTGTTTTCGGGCCCCGGTCGTAGTCTGATCCGGTGTGGCGCGTCGTGGGTCCCCGCACGGATTCAATAACCGAAGCTCGGTGTCCAGAAACTGCGGAAGTCGCTTGGGTCCTCTTCGGGCGACTGGAGAGTATCCCGGCTGATATTGGGCCGTGGATTAGTTGCCAATAATTGGAGCCGTCTCTTTCGGCCGATCGGGTGGCGGAGCGGCAGGTGGAGGCGTAAATCGAGCCCTCAGGTCGACCCCGATGAGGACCGCTCAGCTCTAGGTTATCCAAGACCTGAAACGGTGGGCGAACTGAGCGAGGCGATCCGGAGGGCGAGTCGGACTGAGCCTGAGGTGATTCCCTTGATCCGTCGTCCAGTTGACCAGGTTCTTCTTCGGAGGGCTGTATCTGGAGGGCCTTGTTCGGACAGGCGTCGTTCCATGGTGGCGTTTATGAGACACCTCCCGTCCGGAGTCGAGAACTCCCTAGGCGCGAGTCGGGGCGGATCTGGACTAATAGGGTGTCGGCCGTGGCGTTTACTCTAACTGGACCGGGTCGGGCGGTGGCCTCCTCGGTTCGCGACCCGGCTGCACCGTTCCGCCGTAGGATGTGCAGTCGCCGGTTAGAAACGCAGCCTTCCGCACTGTGACACAACTTTCGTGCTGGGGTGCGGCAATCGAGTCGGGTGTGTCCCTCGCTGCTTGCAACCTCTCACAGGCAGTTCGAAGCGTCATATGTGGCTGCAGCGAGGTTTGCCTCGGTAATCGGGAGACGCTCGCGACGTTGTTCTTAGGCTTCACGGTGGATCCCTCCCACCTCAGCTGCGCGGCTACATATTTTCGGCAGACTTTTTTCATTCGGGTCTAAACCGAATGTATAGCTGCTGGAGCTCGGTCCAGCGTTTGTCGTACAGCTGTTCGAGCTGGTGCCGCGGGTGTAACTGCGCACGGCCTGACTCAATCATGTTTGCACGGCGGTGGCGTAATCGAGTAAAAGCCTCCCTGGCTTTTGTCGCCGGAGGCCTTGTATTTCTCCGCCGCAATTGTCGCTTATTACCGCCCGGGCGCCATGGTATTGGGCTAGGAAATTTTTTCGGAATTCGGTCCACGTGGACCACGTTTCTCTGGTGTTCCTCACCACAGGAGGGCCTCGCCTTTTAGCAGCTTGCAGCTCGGCTAGCTCCGATTACGAGATTGTGGTCTTCCAGACCATAGGCCACAGACACTTGAGTTCCTCTGATGCTCGAGGAACGCGAGGGGGTCTTTTCTGCTCGTACATGTCATCCCCACTGTGCGTATCTGGTTAAGGGGCCTTCGCCCGGGTCGGGCTTTCGGTGGGTCGGGGGTTTCCGCAGGAGAAAAAGGTCGTTTGCACCTCCTGGATAACGTCTTCGCGCTGGGTACTTTGAGGTTACGGATCGCTCCAGTGTCGGCGTGGGTAGCCATCACGTGTTGCTGAATGCGGCGGCGCGGAGGTCGACTACTCTCCTTCCGGGTCGAGGTCGCGTCGGCGAGATAAGCGGGCGCTTCTCCTTTGCTAGGTGAAATCCACCACATTGGATTCGACCGAAGTCTCAGACGGTCGGTCAAGAGTCCCTGTTCGGGCGCCAGTACGGGGCTCTTTTTCCCCGCGACTCACGGATCGGCTCGTCGGTGCCAGGATTCGGGAATAGGGGGTGGGGGAGACACACTGTTCGCATAACCCACGTCCAACGTTCTGGTACAAATCGAGTTTATTGAAGCCGCCCTGCAAGAGTGGGCTTATTATCTATCCACCGTCGACAAATGAGACGCAAGGAATTGGCGGGACCGCGACAACTTATAACGGACGCGGACACGTTTATAACTAAGGAATACAGTAATTCAACGACGAAACGCTACCAAATCATACGGACGCGGGTCACACGTATAACTAAGTTTACAAATAATAAGCGACGACGAAACGCGAGCCAAATCATACGGCTCGGCACGACTTATAACTAAGGTTTACAAATAGTAACGCGACGACCAAAGCGACCAAATTCATCCGGGCGCGGACACGACATCAATAACTAGGTTTTGACAATGATAACGCGACGGACGAAACGCGAAATCCAAATCATACGGAGCGCGAGACACGACTTATATAACTAGGTTACAAATGATAACGCGGCGGACGAAATTTACTTAACGCGGGTGGATACGACGCCTGAAAATGGGTCGATCTCCGTAAACGCCTTGTATTCGGGCGCCGCCCTGATAAGGGCGAGCTCCTCAAGATTCAGGTTTGCTCTCGAGGATCCGGCGACCGCGTAAACTCCGCTTCCGAACGAACCTCGTCGGCCGGGGTATTTTCGGATGAGGATCCGGGACCGGAGTAGCGCTCAGGCTGCCCGCCGAGACGCTCTACGTCGACGGGGTTATGTTCTGAGAGGATCCGGGATACCGAGAATGCTCGGAGCCTGCCCGACGAGAACGCTCGTCGACCCGGGTGGCTGTTTCGAGAGGACCCGTGAAAGAGGGACGCTCGGCCTACCCGACGAGAACGCTCGTCGGGGTCCGGGGTGAGTTCGGAGAGATCCGGTGACCGGGACGCTGCGGTCGCCCGACGAGAACGCCCGTCGCCGGGTGTGATGTTCGGAAAGGATCCGGAGCCCGGATGCTCGGCCTGCCCGAACGAAACGCTCGTCGACCGGGGTTCTGTTTCGGAGAAGATCGCGGTGACCGATGACGCCCGGCCTCCGCGACAGGAACGCTCGTCGGCCGGGGTGATGTTCGAGGATGATCCGGTGACCCGAGACGCGTCGGCCTGGCCCGACGAGAACGCTCGTCGGCCGGGGTGTATTTTCTGCGAGGATCCGGATACCGAGAATCTCGCCTGCCCACAGAACGGCTCGTCGACCGGGGTTCTGTCGTAGAGGATCCGTTACTCGAGGCGCTCGGGCTTACCATGCGACCGAGAACGCGTCGTCGCCCGGAGGGTTAGTGTAGGTGAGGAGTGGTTCCTTGAGTACGCTCAAGAGACGCAGGACGGACTGGTCTCGAGTCTCGGGCTGCGCCGCTTTAGATCACCCGTCGGTCATCCCCCTCCAACTAGCTTGGGGTGGGGCGGTCCGGTCGGGGTGGGGCGAAAAGGCAAATTCCCACGTGTTCGATGTGTGGTGGCCCCGACAGGGGCCGTTTTATATGAGCGCGGGCGGACGGTCGGCCTCGTGCTTTGCGCGGCTTCTATGACGACAAAACGGGTCTCATGATTCACAGTTTTATTATAAAATGTATTGAAACAAAGAGATATGAGGTGTAGTAAAAATTGTAACCTTGTATAAAGACACACAAACCGCATACCTATGGTATATGTATGTGTAACAACCTGTGTATATATAATTTTTATATAATTATAATTATATAAATGGGAACACCCTGTATCTGTATGTGTGGTCGATTTGACACACTTTTTTATTGTGCGACATCTGTCGAGTTTTTGTCGATAATTATATTTTAAAAATCTTCATTATCGTACCCGATCTGAGTTCGCCCGTGCATTTAGGATCCCCTTAAGATTTCAATTGGATTCATAAACACAAAAATGGTTTAATTTATTTCGTCGATTAATTAACAAAATTATTTCAATGCAGATCTCAATACTATACGGATAAGTTAAATATTTCAAATTGGACATTACTTTTTATTGGAAGACCTAGATTACAGCAAAAAATTAATACCTCATCTTCTTGTTGATGTCAATGTCATATGGAGGTGATTTGAAAATTAAACAATTTTTTTCATGTTCGTTATTAAGTTTTTAGTATGTCGAATACCTGAATGTTTTACTGCTCAGTCCTGATTGCCTAATTTTAGTTTTATTAAGATTAATTGCACTAAAAATCTTTCTCCACAAGCACTGCTTCTTGGTAATTCAAAAGATATGACACTAATTTAATTAGTTCGATAGGCAACTCTCATCACCTTTCCTTCTCTCACAAATTGGTTTCCAATAATTTACTACATCTTTAGTCTCTAATTTATTCGACATATTGCCAGAAATGATCTCTATTCGCTGTCTAGTGCATTTAATCGTAATTTAAATAGGCATTTTTACGATAATGGGGCGCAATGTTTCGGGTGAATTATCTTGATCCTGGATTTAGGCATGAAAGCAATTTCAGTCTGACATTTCGAAGAATTGAATGAATCCTTTTATATAAATTTCATGAGGCACTACTAATATAAAACTCCGAACAATCGTAATCTCAAAAGGCTTTTTCTCTTTCATAGACAAACTATTTCCGCTCTAGTGTTATTGCAACTTTTGGGCCATAATATATTTTATTAAAGAGGTCATAAATAGTTTGGCTGATTTCTATACTGGATTTTTGTGTTACAATCTGTTCTTTTTAGTACTCACTGGCTTCCTCTAATTAAACTTAGTATAGTTCCAGAGAAGCATCTTCTATCATTATTGTATAAGAGGTAGATGTTTGGAGATTCAGATTGAAACGCGAGAGTTAAATTAGAAACAATTGTAAGACCTATCTAAAAATTCTAAATATAACCTTTATTCACGGGCATTTATTAAATTCTCAAGTATTCAGAAGCACTTTATTCCTTCATACTTGTTCTACTCGAAAGTAAAGAAGAACGCTTCTATTGCTCTAAAACTCTTTTATTGGTCTGACTGCAAAAGATCACCACGTGTTTTGGTGCTGTTGGAGAAGTTTCAATGAGGTTTTAAAGTAAGAACACTTGGAAATCTTTAAATTGTGATTGTCTCTTAAAAAGCTGTATTGCATATACAAATAAATACTAATCTGACTCGAATTTTTCAGGTTGCATTTAAAAGACTTGCACATGCATGTGAAACATCATAAGCCAAAGAATGCAAACAACATTTTATAACAAATAAGAGGTATATCATTTTAATAAAGTTTTTAAACGAATGATTATCGACCCATTTTTCATGAGCCCCATCAGACCAAAGCAATCATATTTAATTTGTAAGTATGTAACAAAGTCACTTTCCCGCTCGGCCACGGAATCGTCGTCAGTGGCCTAGGATTCGGAAGATTGGAGACTCAGATTCACAATGACAAACTTGCTCTGGTAAAAGTAGAGTTTTATTCGGATCCACCTTCCTGTGGTCTCCCGTGATTCAAACCTTATAACACATCATAGGTATACATCGGACGAAAACGCGACCAGAGATACGGACGCGGACACGACTTATTACTAGAAGTTACAGAATAGGAAGATTAACAGGAGCGAAACGCGCCAGATAGTACTATCGGACGCGGACACTACTTATACCAAAGTTTCCAACTGACACGCGTACGGGGGCGCCCTGAGAAGGGCGAGCTCTCGTCTAGGTCGCCGTTGACTTTCGGGTAGGACCCTGTGATCGAGGACGCTCGCGGCCGGCACTACTAGAATCGCTCTACTCGTCTCGGTGTACTCACGGCCAGGACCCGGTGACCGAGAACGCCGGCCTGCACGACAGAACGCTCGTCTTGTCCGGTGATTTACAGACAGGACGCCTTTGACTGCGAGAATCGCCGGGTCCTGCACGACGAGAACGCTCGTCGTGCCGGTTGTGATTTACGGACATGACCCGTGACCGAGACGCTTCGGCCTGCACACGGAGAACGCTCGTCGTGCCTGGGTGATTTCCTACGGACGTTCCTGGTTGACCGAGAGAACGCTCGCCTGCACGACTAGAACGCTCGAACGGCCTGGGGTATTTACGACATGACCTGTGACCGATAAAGCGCTCGGCCTTGCACGACGAGAACGCTCGTCTCGCCTGGTGATTTGCGACAGACGCCGGTTGCGCGAGAACGCTCTGTCCGCCCGACGAGTACGCTCCGTCGGCCGGGATGTGATTTAAGTGTGGGATTTTTAGGATTGGATCCCTGGAGTATTGCGCTTCGAGGGACCAGGACGGGACGGGTGGCCGAAGTCCTCGGCTGGCGCCGCCTTCTATACCCGTCGCTACCCGTTACTCTAAGACTAAGGTGGAGGGGGTCGAGTGACGTTGGGGGGCGAAAAGGCGGATTCCGAACGTGTTCGTGTGGGTGGCCCCAAAAGGGGCCGTTTACTATGAGCGCGGGCGATTATGACGGCTAATCGGGTCGTCCAACATGTATACTATATTTTTTAATAAAGAAATCCAATGGTCATTGTACAAATTTTGTGCCGAGGCACTTTTATTTCTATCAAAGCTAAAAATGTATCGTGAATTTTTAAATTTATATTCATTCGAACACTAATGCCAAATGTTTGATTGAACTATATCGTTGAATTCATCAACTAGTAATGAAAATTTATTTGTTTCTGAGTTATGCTGTTAAGTCATTAAAATAACTTTTTCCCTGTAACAGTATGTAAGTATTGCTGTAGCATTTGTCCTATTACAAATAATTTAATCTATATGTTCTTTCAGATCTCTTCTGTATTTGTTTGAATAATTCTACTAAATGATTCAATAGTGTTAATAGTTATATTATGTTCAACTATAAATGCAGCAAGTTTTATTGTCACTTTGTGGGCAGATTAAGACAACATGATGGAAATCTGAGGGAGAGTGAATACGACACCGCGTATAAGTGAAGAAAGAAAAAGAAGAAACCGTTTATTGAGCAAGGTATATAACTCGTGAATGTGACTGACGAAATCCTCGATAGCACGGATATCGAGATCACAATAGAGACTGCCTCTTCGGTACAAGGACGAGAGAATCGAGCGCTGACCGTGCGGCAACCGCTGCTCTCTCGCGAATAATATGGGCCCAATTTGCCCTCATGACAACACCTTCATTCGGGCTTAACCAAGACCAATGAAAATTTTTATCTCATACTTCCCCTAAATTTTTCATTTAATTTAAGAGGCTTGACCGACGGCTCACACGTAACATACGAACGCGCTTGCATAGCCCTACATTTGTCACCTTCAGATCGGTGCCCTAACTGTAATACATACTACAACAATCTACGTGGCCCCCGCTATTCGGAATAATACGCTTTTATCATACCACTCAATGCACGACATCTGTCGAATTTAATGGCGAGACATGGCTTTGTTAAACACCAGAGACATCGGCTGCTTGGTTTCACTGTCTAACAACTCAACCGTCTAGCATGGTTTCGCTCATTTTTTACGCACAAAGTGTTATCGGCAAGTCACGTGTCTTTGTGCGCTTTGTGAAAACGGGTTTTTAATACCAGCTTTATTCGGCACTTGCGGTATCGACGAACAACTTGGGCACTGATTGCAGTAGGACAATTTCGTCGACCGGCGAGAGCAGCCAGACTACTTCTTTAGTGCCTCACTCGCCGCGATATATTCTGCCTCTGGTTGGGAGACAGACTCACGCACTTTTGCTTTGACTTGGCCCATGATACGGCACCACCACTGTACGGCTGACCTTCCGCTCCAGATCTTCTTGTCACGGGATCGTGGTCGGTAGTCGGCGTCACTGTAACATGAAGCAACCCTGTTTCATTTGCCTGGACGATGCCCTTGTCCTCGATCCCTTCAGGTACCCTGAAGATCCTCTTCAACCAGTGTCCCTGGCACCTCCCGATGGTTGCTCTTCGAAAACTGCGACATGTAGCTTATGCTGAATGCGAGTCAGGGCTCCGTGGTGTGCGACGCGAGATACATTAGCAGAAACCGATTGCCTCTCTATATCGGTGCAGAATTTGATGTCGGATATCTCACTCTCATTCGCCTGGCAGGTACTGGCACATTGGCGTTGACACTGTTTTGCCGTCTGCCATGGTGCGGAATCGTTGGTCAAGCAACTTCCTCTTCTGCATACAGCTTTGATTGCTTAAAATGGAGGCCATCACTTCGATCTGCTCGTCATGTTTACGATGAAAAAAAAAGAAATACCCAAGCGGTCTCGTGGTCACCTGAGTTTTCCTATGATGCACTTCAGCAGTGCGTCGATTCGTCATTGGTTCGAAGCTGCTACTAGGCTAACATCAACAATAAGACAACCCGCACTTTCTACTTTCCTCTCGTCGATATAAGGCAGGTATCAGGGGCTGGCTTTTACGAGTTTAAATGTCGTGTACACCTCGCTTTAACTTTTTGTTTCTCACCAGCAGCGTGCGGCGACTGCTTGAGTCCCGTAGAGACTCTTCTCTAGCTTACAGACGGGCGATCTGTGCCGATACTTGGAATCCCTCTGGCTGATCCATGTCTAGCTCCTCTTCCCAGGAGTCCATTTAAAATGCAGTTTTTATATCACACTGCGCCAAACTTGAGACTCTTCAGCAGCCGCGACGTGCTTCACACTGCTGCGAAGTGTGTCGAAACGAGCGACATGGGCTGAATGGTCTCGTTAAAGTCGACTCCTTCTCTCTGGCTGAAGCCACACAACACCAGTCGTGCTCTTTATGCACGCAATACTTCGCCAATCAAGACCCGCGCTTACTCGAACACCCATCGATTGAGATGTCGCGACCCTTTGGCAGCTTTACCAAGACCACGCGATTCTCTCCATACATTCATCTCTTCTGTCATCGCTTCTTTCTATCTTCTGCGCCTCTGTTGACTTCTGATAGCCCCTGATAATTAATCTGCTCTTGAAATGCATCAGTCAGCATAGGCATGAACAAACGATCAGGCGCTTTGATCGTTTCTTCTCTATCGCGGCAGATTCGTTGGAGCTTATGCCTGGTGACTCAAGAGAGATTCTTCACTACTCAGTTTCTTGGTCACCATCTTGCTCAGTTCATCGTTTGGTCATCAAACCAGTCATCGTTGTCGTTCGCGGATCACGTTGAGTAGCGAGACAATCCTCCACTGTCCCTCCACTGGAAACAGGCAAACGCTGTGCCTCCTTCTCCCGTTTTCGAGAGACAAACGCTCTTGTCTGCGAACGATTTTCCTGCCCCCCGTATGTATATACGATAGCCGTCGATGTCGTCGCTGTACCTCCGAACAACGTTGCCCCGCTGTCGGCCTTGGGAATCCCACTTTTTTCGTCTCTCCGTTGGAACATGCATGCGAAGCACGTGGCATGCCGAACCGTGAAGTTTTTCGAGCCGAGCATTCTTCTTTTTTCCTTTTTTTTCTTTCCCGATAAATGCCTCGTAGCGTGATTGCCGACGACTTGACTGGGTCCGCGTACATTTAGAACATGCACGAGCAGTATTTCACTGCTTCTCTGGCACAGGAACTTTGGCAAGTGTTTCGGGCACATCATTGTCTCTTGGCCACCTCTCACCACATTCCGTTGTCCCATCGCGGGCATCCATTCTGTTCTTCTGGGCGTGTATGGATTTCTTAATGACTAACTGTAACGCCATGGCTGCTTCAAAATCGCAAACTTTACTTCATATTATTAAATCTAGTTCGCGCCGTCGCAGTGGGCAGAGCGCTTCACGGATCGACCACAATAGATGGACCTAAATCTTACCATTTCGTCGATTTTTCGCATCTGCCTCGGATTTTCTCCTTGCGAAATCAACGATGCGATGTCCTCGTAAAGTACCCAGGAACACAAAAAGTATCTCGCTCGCCGCCACCCAAGGAATCCCCTTCCATGGGACCAGACACAGATCGGCGTGAATAACGTCACCCTCGTCGTTGTTGCTCTTTGCTGCCGCGACTTAAAATTAGCTTCGTTTTGCTTCGCCTGCACACAGCAGCACATAAAATGTCATCATCAAGTACTACTAAACCACCGCGTTCCTTTAAAACTGTTTTACGTGTTGCTTATTTTTTTGGGTGGGTCCTCGAGTCGTTCATGCCACATTTTGGCAACGACTGCGGCTCCGCGACATTGACAATCGGGCAACACCTTCACCTCTGCGGGACGGCCCGCAAACATCAACATTTTAAATAAGGCGCCCGCTCCTGTACACCGCGCACTATGGCCTTGCTTTTTTTGTAAAGCTCGCACTCATCTCGAGTCAGGAATTTCGTTGCATTCCTTTGTCGAGTACAGAGGAATTGAGAAATAAATATTTCGCGTCCGCGACGACGGGCACGTGTAGGCACGTATTCAAGATGACGCGGCAGCGGGCCACTTCCCGTCGATCGACACCTCACAATCGATGGCTTCCTGCTCGCACATAGCGTCCATATTAGCCTTAGTATCTCCGAGATACACTTTGATTGGAGTACGACATTTAATTTGTGAACCACTCGCGATACCGCGACTATTTGATACGATGTTCCTAGGCGAGCCCCCAGAATCCATTCACTTCCGCACAAAGCAATTCTGCATTTAACCGTCTTCGGTACACAGCACACTTTTCGATTTTTCGCTCGTATGCTCTTCTTTTGCCTGTGTGTGAGGCAATTTTTAACAATTTGGGCCGAAACCCTTAGCATTTTAATCACTGCGCGGGGCCATGCTCCACTTTTCTTCGCAGACTTCCGTTGCTGCCCATAGCTCCTTTGTTGTAGTTTTCTCTCTTTAGCTTTAAGGCGCAGTGGCCGCAACGAGTCGTCCACCTACTCGTCGTATACTCGGCTATTTCCGTCGTTACGACTGCGCTCATCGTGTAAGCAAAAGCTCAACCAAATTTGAATATGTCTGCTGTCTCCTGTCTTGCCCCCTCCCATGCTTGGGGAAGACCATCGAAACTGTCTGGGAGGTATCCACCTCGGGGGGATTTCACACTTGCGATGCCTCATCCGGATCAAACACTTAAGGTCTCATGCGATAAAGACATTTCAAACTTGTGTGATGTGCTCCATGTTGTTCAGTGCGCGCACACATCGGAAATTGAATAATTCGCGATTGGCATGTGTGTGTCTGATTGTTTCTCTTCTGTTCGAACGTCGCGTTGAGGCTTCATTCCACATGTCTCGCGCAGTATCGCATGACAGCCATAATGTGTCTATGAAGCCTTCGGCTCGAGTGTTTTTGATGAGGATTGGCTTTCCGCGCGTTCAGCCTTTGTCCGCACGTCTTTAGTGCGTCACTATATGTCGCTTGGTCTTCGTATTAGCATTCTGTCTCATGTCTCCGGTTATCACTTGACCGATCATACCATCGTATGCATGTCCGTACCTTGCAGTAAATTTGGGGCGGAGCTGCGAATTCCACTTACCCAGTTCTCGGCCCCGCCAATTTCTCGATACCGTGTGAACATCGATCCATGTTTCCGGTTGTCCGATTCACTTGATGGTCGACGCGACCATGAAACTCGAGAAAGGCGAAGAAACTCGTGAAACTGGGCACTCTCGTTTGGCACTACGGTTACACGCAATTATTCACTTTTACAGAGAACCGACGTTCTGCTACGCATGTTGGCAATATTAATACAACATGGTGGAAACTCTGACGGGGGAGAGGAATAAGCCTAAATCGTAATAATTTGAAAAAGAAAAAGAAAGAAACACTTTATTGAGGGGTCCCAGTATTATAACTCGTGTAATGTGGACTTGACAAATCTCGATACGACGGATATCGAGAGCACAATAGAGACTGTGCTCTGCGGTACAAAGAGAAGCAATCGAGGCGTCTTACCCCGCGTCAACAGGCGCTCCTCGCAATAATATTGCCAATTTGCGCCTCATTGACAAACCCCTCGATTCGGGCGTAAAAACAAGACCAACTAAAGTATTTCATCTCAATACACATCGTTTTTTGGATAATACTCTTTGGTTGTCAGTTTTAAGAAGTTTTGTGTTACAATGATGGTTGTAAAATTACAGCTGTTATTTTATCTTGTGTTTTTAGAAGACATATGTTTTTTATGCCATGCCCTCAATGTAATCTTTGGCAGATATTTTACATTAAAATGGTGTTACCAATGTGGAAGGTTGAATCCAATTGGCGTATATACAGGATTAAATCGCTCCGCATTCGCTCTATATTTGTCATATAATCCGGTCCTTTTAAAGTTTTTAATTATGTGGTTCTCTTCTCTCGCATGAAATCATCTCTTCCGATTGTATTAATTTTCTCTTCGTAGACAAAAAATGGATGACATGCTTTTGATGCGATATTTTTTGAATGTTCAAGTAGTGTCTCTCAATAGGTCGCACGTGTAATAAATTTATCATATTGGAAGATTGTTTGGGTGTTTGTTAGCTCCTACAAAATAGACTCGTTTGATATATTATCTAATTATTACAATTTATTACAATACAAACTACTACTGTAAGCAATATTATGGATAAAATTAAATATTTTCTTCATTTTTTGTCGCTAAATGTTGCAATAATAAATAACAAAAATATACATTACATACACAGTGTACTAAATAAACCTTGTCTTGTCTAGACCCTTTAAGAATCCTATTGTTAAGTAAACTGTAACACAATAGTAATATGTCTCAAGAATCGGATACTTATTGATATTTTCTCTTAGTATATAAGATAAAGATATTTTTAATATAGATTGCTTCAATCAAAACTGTAATATAAGAATTAAGAAATGGTAATTAAAGATGCAGAAACAAAAGTATATACAAAAGATAATTACATCACCTACAAAATACCTTTGCTCATACTTTCTCATTTCTTGCTAATCCTATGGCTATATGGATGGTCGCAAAATTTGCTGCAGCTCTGAAAAGGTTTAGTGTATGCACTAGATAACTTGGAAGGCTGGCATGTATTTTGAAAATATTCGGTCGTCAGGCCAATCAAAGGACCTGAAAGTGAGATATACTTACGCATTTATCAATCAGAAGAACGTGACGAACTTGACTAATGCCATATCTTCTTCCAAAATAAATTCACCAGATTTTTGTCTTCTTACAGAAAAGTTTCTCAACCAGTTTCAAATAGAAAAAAAATCACCAAAATCGATGAATTTCACCGAGTTGGCAACACTGATCTAGTATGGTTGGATGTCTTTCGCTGCTATATTCGCTTCGCGCGCGCCTTGTGTTGGTGGCAGTAATGTCGCGATCTTGGATTGCGTCTAGTGTCTAATGTCTAGTGTCTAGATGTCTAGTAGCTAGTACTAGTATCTAGTGTTTAGTAGTGTCTAATGAATAGGGTGTCTAATGTCTAGTATCTAGTGTCTAGCATCTAGTGTCTAGTGTCCATAGCGTCTAGTGTCTATGTCTAGGTAGCGTCTACTGTCTAGTATCTAGTGGTTTACTTATTTCTCTAGCTAACACGAACACTCGCCGTTATTGGACTTACACGAATGTCAGAAAGACCTCAATTAGAAATTTCTTATCAAAGATTGCTTTCCGAGCTTTCAATATGATTTCTAATAGATTTAAATTTGTAGAAGTCTATTATAAGATTTTTTTAAAAAATATCTTGTTTGAGAAATTAATTTTACGAGATCAGTAAGAAATCTTTCCAGCTAATTTTATGGATTTCTTATTGAAGACAACAGAACGTTATTTTGGGATATGATGTATTTTAGATTTGTTCGCGCGCTTGCGCATTATATTAATATGTATGTGTTTCCGTGTATAGTGTATACTCAGTGCTTTCACGTGTTCTTTATTGCAGCTACAATTAACGTATCGTTGTCGTTTTGTCGATTGATTTATATTCAGGTAATTTGGATGTAAATATTAATTAAACAATAAAGGCTACAAAAAATACAAGATGTAAATAAAAAAGTAATGAATATAAAACCAATTTTGATAATATAACCGATCCAAAAATTAACATAAACCAAAAAAGTTTAACAAGGGAAAAATTTGGGGCATTTATTATAAATAATTTTATAATATCAACAAAGAATATGAGATACAAAAATCATAATAAAATATAATGTATTTATACACATATAAATTATAGGACGGATATTTTATCAAGAAGAAGAGAGACTAGTCCATAAACTGTCTCAATAAAACTGATTCATTACTGTACGTGGAAACAGAAACTTTTATTGAAAAGATAAAACTTATCGAGACGTTATCGTGTCTGCAGATAAACATATCCTAAAAAAATCATAAAAAAAAAAAGGTCAGGCTATGTTCAAAAGAAGGTACTTCAAAAATTTAAACTGATCTAATAATAAATTTCACGAAAAGTAACTGATATGTTATTCAAGGTGCCATTCAAAGTGAACATACGTAAGTGTATATTATCTAAATTTAGTAATAATATATTACATGAAAAGTAACTGTGATATTTTATTAAAGGTGCAAGTTCACATTGAAATATACATACATATAAGTAAAACTGATTACAATTTGATTCTAGAAAATAAGTGCGATATGTTATTCTTAGTGCACAAAATATAATAGTCGTTTATAGAGATTTGATTTGAAATTCATACTAGCCCGTACAATGAAAAATAATTGCTCGTAATTCCAGAGTACCAATTGTTAATGACTCAGAAAAATAACATGGCGGGCCTGCTCTCAAAAAACTATGATGTTTCTCGTGTCCAGTTAGAAATAATGTCGAAAGCTCTTACAGAATAATACTACAACATTTGAAGTACGAAAAGTATTACATTAGAAGAAGATTAGATTAGAATAAGGATTCCACGTATTTTAAAAGCTCTACACACAACGAAGTGAATATACAAAACTATATACACAATACCTTTTCTTCTGTGTTTCTGAAGAAAATTGTAAGGTCAATGAACCTTGCTATTCAAAACCTATTATTCATGATCGCAAGACACTATTTTCTATTTAAAAGACGTCTGCTAAATTTTAATAAATAGATATTATTTATGATAGAAATGAAGAATTTGTGCTTTACGGATAGTGGATAGTACATGGTTATTTCAAACACTGAACCGATGCATACAACAAAACTTTTCTCTGTCTATTCAATAAATTACTGATAATGTTAAATCCCAATCACTATGCCACCTGCCTAGGTAATGATGGTCATTAACGGGATATTTACTAAAGAAAGATTGGAGTTTTTTAATTTATACAATTTTCACAACTCTTATTTCAATTATTTATTCTATCCATCGAAAGTTTTTGAGAGCAGGCCGCTCATGTTATTTTTCTGAGTCATTAACAAATTGGTACTGTGGAATTACGAGCAATTATTTTTCATTGTACGGGCTAGTATGAATTTCAAATCAAATCTCTATAAACGACTATTATATTTTGTGCACTAAGAATAACATATCGCACTTATTTTCTAGAATCAAATTGTAATCAGTTTCACTTATATGTATGTATGTTCAATGTGAACTTGCACCTTGAATAAAATATCACAGTTACTTTTCATGGTAATATATTATTACTAAATTTAGATAATATACACTTTACGTATGTTCACTTTGAACTGGCACCTTGAATAACATATCAGTTACTTTTCGTGATAATTATTATTAGATCGTTTAAATTTGAAAGGTTTAAATTTTGAGTACCTTCTTTTGAACATGGCCTGACCTTTTCATTTTTATGATTTTTTTAGGATATCAGTTACTTTTTAAAGTACAGATATATAGAGCAGCTTTCTAGTAATTCAAGTATCACAATATATGTATTTTCGATTCTTATCACATAACTTTGTATAAGTAACAATTTATGCAATACAGTTCAAAATAATTGAAATATATGGTATATATGTACATAATATAAAATATATAATTATATTATAGTATACATATATATTTATTTAATCATATATGTAAATGTTTGTATAATTGTAATAACTTTTAACGATACATTGCACATTTATTTCAATTGCAACAGAATGAATTTATATTCTTGTATGAATATTGAAAATAAAGAATGGGCCCCTCCATCGCCCATTCTCGTGAGAACGCAACCATATATTTTTCTTGTCTCTCCGATTTTAACACGACATACATATTTCTGTCTGATAATTTTTTTCTGGATGATACTTTTTGAAATGTCATGAAGCCTAGGTCAAATTAGAAACTTATTGCACTCGTTTTAACGCAACGCTTACAGCAGCTTTTATAAAGCGCCAGAGCAGCCGATATTTTATTTTGGCGCTTACGGCAACTTTATACAGCGCTAGAACAGTTGATGTTTAATGTAGCGTTTACGGCAGCCTTTATACAGCGCCAGAGCAGCCGATGTTTATTTCGGCGCTTACGGCAGCCTTTATACAGCGCCAGACAGCCGATGTTTCATTCGGCGCTTACGGCAGCCTTTATACAGCGCCATTATTAATCTGTTCTAAGAACAATATGTATGCCCCTTGTGCTCCTTTGGGCCATTTTTTCTTGAACACTTCCATATCATTAGAGTAATACCATTCCGATTTTGTGTCAGCTCTCAACATACACGTGTAGTGACCACGATTCATTTCTTCACCTTCGTGAAATATAGCGCTTATTACTTGTACTTTTTTTCATTAATCGTGATATTACTCGTCGGCACGGCGTTAATCCGATTGTTGATAATTTTTTTAGAAGCACCGTTTACAAAAGTATATAAATTGAGCTGTATTACTACGACGGATAAAGTTGATTCGATTACGGTTTTCCTTTTCAACACGGTACCCTTACATTCGTTACAATTGCCGTTTAATCGTTCTCCCATTTAGAAAATTCGACATTAATCAAACTTTGGTAGAGTGACAACCCTTTTTTTCCTTTTTAATGTCGAATGTATAGGTAATATTAGCAAACTACTGCTTTCCAGCTTAGTTACATTGTAATTACATTTGACATTCGAGCAACAGGTTACGTGCTTTAATTCGAGTATCTAATACATCATTGATGTCGGAATACGTCGACATTAGAGCCGTAAAAAATTCCGAAACATCTTGTTGTGTTCGTTCTTCGAAGCGTTTTCCGACAGATCTTCTAACCGCTTGAATGTTGCAATATTTACGTTCACTATACGCGCAGATAGCATCAGTCAATGCATTCGATGCTTTTATTTTCAGTGTTTGTTGCCTAATACATACGCAATGAAACGCACATTGTAATATTACATTAGCGTAAACACGAAACAGCATCGTATTGCAAAGGGCCATATATTTGTCCACGTAACTATACTTTCTGGTTCCTCACAATCATAATTCTGGCACATCATCAATGATTATTAGGGATAGCCCATCGACGATCGTACATTTTCAAACAACCTTTTTCTCGGAGCGGATTATTGTGTGGCAGTTCAGATTTGAATATAGATCTCAGTCGATTATATTCTCCCAATGGCTCTGGGAGTTTGCTTTAACTGATGTGGATTGAAATTTATCAAATGTGGGCCCTTTAAAAATTTTAAATTACTCGTGAAAAACCTCATAGACTTGACCACACTGAATACAGTCGTTCCAAAAATCCATCATTGCATTGTTACATGAAATTTCCCTTTTGTTTATAAAAAATTCGACTTTTTTTAAATTTTGTCCCCAAAATTTTCAAACCTTTTGGGAAAATTGCGTATTTTTTGGTGTAGCCCCATGACAACCCCGGTATTGAAAATTTATGGATTTTTCAAGCCATCAATTGGGGGGCTCCCTTTTTACCCTAGGGCAGTTTTTGGGCATCTTTTTTTCCCCAAATTTTTTTCAAAAAAATTTTTTTAAATTTTCCCCTTTTAAAAATTTTTTTCCCCTTGCCCCACCCCTCGCCACTTACGTAAAGTGCGAATTGATTTTATTTGAAAAAATTTGGGCCCCTTTTTTTAAAATAAAAGGGATTTTTTTTCGGGGGGGTTTTTTTTTTTAATTTTTCAAAAATCTTTTGCGATAAATAAATGGGGCCCCCCCAATCCCCCCAAAAAATCTTCCAGATTTTTCCCGTGTGCTTCTACGGATTAAAAATCCAGATCGTAAGGATTTGTTCGGGGAAATTTTTTCGGACCCATTTTGGGGGTTCCGTTAACCCGAACGTTAAAAAAATTTTTTTTCTGTATTTCTTCGAGCCTTTCGTGTTTTTAAAAATTTCCCTTTTTTTTTAAAAAGGGACTCAAATTTTTTAAAAAAGGCCCCCGTGAAAGTCTCGGGGGTACCTTTTTTTTTCACTAAATTTTCCCCGGGGTTTTAAAACAAAAAAACACGTTTTTAAAAAATTTTTTTTTCGGGTCATTTTAAAAATTTTAAAAAAAAATAATGGGTTTAATTTTAAAAACCCCCCTTTTTTTTTTTTTTAAAAAAAAACCCGATGCCTTTTTTTAAATTTTTTGACTTGGGTCATTTTTTCCCCTTTTGGTTTAAAAATTTTTCCCAGAATCGGGAAAAAATCGTAAAAATTTCAATGTTTAAAAATTTCCCTTGGGGTCTTTGGGGGGAAAAAAAAATTCATCGAGGATGACGAACAGTAAATAGGGGGTAGAATTTTAATAAAAGCAAAATTTTCCCCTTTAAATTTTGTTTTTTTTTTTAAATTTTTCAAACCTTTTTTAAAAACATCGACCCCATTTCCCTGGTATCAATCCTTTTCCCGAAAAAGGGGGTTTCCCCTTTAAAGTGTATCCCAGCTTTTAAAGAAACCCCCTTTTTTATTTAATAAAACGCTTTAAAAAAAATTTTTTTTTGGGGGCCCCCAAAGGATTTTTTCAAATTTTTTATATTTTAAAGTTTTTTTTAAAAATTTTTCCGGGGATTTTGTCGTGTTTTTTTTGGTTAAAAAAAAAAATTTTTAAAAAAACCGGGGGTTTTTTCTCAAAAAAATTGGGTATGTCCATTTTTCCCCCCCCCGGCTTTTTAAAAACCGGTTTAAAATTTTTTTTAAAAACCCTTTTCCGCTCTTTGCGGGGGGAAAGAAAATTTCGCTCTTCGGGGGAAATTTTTTTCTACCGACTACGAAGTGATAACGTCTTTTAAAAAAAAAATTTTTCCGGGGGAACTGGCCAAAAAAATAAAACCGACTTTGGGGGAAAATTAATTATTTTTTTTTTTTTTTTTTCCCCCCAACCCAAAAAGATTATTTTTATGATTTTTCCCCCATTTATTACCGATCGAAAAAAGGTTGGGCGAAACTTTTTTTTTTGGAAAATTTTTCCAACTTTACGTTTTTTTTAAAAACCCCGAAAAAAATTTTTTTTTTCCGGGAAAAATTTTTCCAAATTTGGGGAGCATTTTTTCCCCCAAAATCTTTAAAAGGATGGGGGGGGGAATTTTTCTTGTTTATTCCAGCCCCCCAAAAAAAATAAAAAACCCTTTCCTTTTGGTTATCGGACAAAAAATTTTAAATTTTAAATCAGGCTTTAAATTTTATGAAAATGAATCAAAAACGGGGTTCCCCACAAGGGGGAAAAAAGGGGGGAAAAAACCCCCGGGGGAAAAAATTTTTTAAAAAATTTGAAAAGCCCGGGGAAAAAAAAACCGGGAAAAGTCGGGGAAAATTAAAAACCCCCCGGGGAATTTTTTAAACTTATTTTAAATTAACTTTTATTCAAACAAATTTTTTAATTTTAAAATATATTTAACTTTTTAAATTTAAAAGGGGGCTAGCAATCCCTTTACCGGCTTGGGTTTTTAAATTTTATTTTTCAAATATATATTCTATGGGCCCGGGGTTTTTTGGGGTTTGCGTACTTACGTGGGGGTTAGAGTAGCGCCCCGGGGGTTTCCCCCTTTTTGGCCGCCTTTTTCTTATATTGTTTAGTTTTAAAAAATTTGGTTCGATTTAATTTTTTCGCCCCCCCAAGCCCCCCCGTACGAAAAAAATTTTGTGTCATGCCGGCTAAATATTGCAAGAAAAAAATTTTTTGAGGGGCGTTAATCGCTAAAAAATCTATTTTTTGTGTTAAAAAAGGAAAGTAAAATTTTTTTTTAAAAAAAAAAAAATTTTTTTTTAATAATTTTTTTATTTATCGAAAATTTTTTTTTGTTCTCCTTTTAAAATTTTTAAAAAAAAAATTTTTTTAAAAGGTTTTTTTGTCTTTGCGAAAAGTCGATTTTTATTTTGGGTTTTAAAAATTTTTTTAAAATTTTTTTTTTAATTTTAAACCCCATTTTTAAAAAATGGGGAATTTTTGGGAATTTTCCTTTTTTTTAAGAATTCAATAAATTTTTTAAAAAAAAAATTTTTTAATTTAAATCTTTTTTTTTTTGTTTTTAAAAAAAATCAAAAAAATAGGTAAAAAAATTTTTGTAAAAATTTTTTTTTAAAAAAAAAATTCCCAATTTGAAAAATTTTTTAATTTTATTTCTAAAAACCCAAGGGATAAAAAAATTTTGTTTGAAAAATTTTAAAATTTTAAATTTTTTTTGTTTTTTTAGAAAAAAACTTTATCGTTTTTTTAAAGAAAAAAATTTTTTGCATTTTGGGTTTTAAATTTTTTTAAAAATTTTTTAAAAATTTTTTTTTTTATTTTTACGCCCCATTTAAAATTTTTTTTTTTTTTTCCCAAATTAAAAAATTTTTTATTTTTAATTTTTTTTCTTTTTTTTTTTTTTGTTTTTTATTTAAAATTTTTTCCCCAAAACAAAAAAAATAAAATTGTCAAATTTAAAAAATTTTTTTGGGGTTCCCCAACCCCCTTTTTTTTATTTTTTTTAAAATTAAAAGAAATAAAAAACCCAAAACTTTTTTGGGCCAGTTTTTGTATTTGTGCTGAAAAAAAATTTTTAATTTTTGAGAAAAGGGGGAAAAGAAACCCTTTTAATAATTCATTTCGGGGAAAAAAAAACATGGGGGAAAAATTTTGGCAAAAAAAAAAAAATTTTTTTTTGGGAATTGGGTTATTTACAAAAAATTTTAAAAGTAAAGAAATTACATTTGTTATTTTTTAAAAAAAAAAATTTTTAAAAAGGGGGAAAATTTCTTTTTAGTTGTTTTTTTTCCCATTATGACCCGGGGGGAAAGGTTTTTTTTTTTCCAAAATTCCCCTTGGGGGGAAAAAGGGGAAATAATTTTATCAAAAAATATGGAAAAAAACATTAGGAACTTGATATTATCTCCCCCCTTTTTTTTTTGGGCAAAGGTACTTCGGGGAACCGGGGGGGAACCCAAAAAAAGGGGGAAATTTTTTTTTCCCCCGGGGAAAAGAGGCCCATTTCAGTATCCAGAGAATTTTTTACTTTTTAAAAAAAAAAAGTTCCCAATTTTTTAATAAAGGGGAAATTTTTTTACTTTGCACTCCCCCCCTTACCATGGATTTGGGAAAAAATTTTTATTGAAAGATGTTTTTTAATCGGGCCGGTTTTTTGGTTTTTTTTTACTTAAAAACCCTCTTCTTTTCCCTCCTAAAAGGGGGCCATTGGGTTTTTTTTTTTAAAAAATTTTTCCAAATAGAAAAATTGAACCCAGCCTTAAAGCTTGGTCGCACAAAAATAAAATATATGATTTTTGGGGGGCCGGGGGCAAATTTTTAAAAAAAAAGCTAAAAAAAGAATCCCCCCCTAAAAATTGTTTTGGTTTTTTTTTGATAAAAGTTTAAAAAAATTCGCGAAGCAGCAAAGGTTTATGCAATTCGTTTTGGGGCGGGGGAAAAAAGGGGGTAGCACTCTTTATTTTAGTTCTGCTTTTTGGGAAAATTTTTTACATTTTAAAAATTTTAAATTTAACCCCTTTCAAAACAAATTTAAAATTTTTTTAAAAATTTTAAAAAAAATTTACTTAAAAAAAAAAAAGGTCCCCCAAAAATTTTAAAATTAAATTTTTAAAAAGGGGGTTTTACAAAAGTTTATCTCAATTCACGATAAAAAAACCCCCTTTTGCTTGGAAATTTGGGGGAAACTTTTTGGTTTGGGTTTTTTTAAACCCCAACCCCCTTTTTAAAAGGTTTTTTTTTTTCGAAAAAATGGAATTTAGCAATTTTTTTTAAGGGAATTTATTTTTTTTTAAAAAAAAAAAAAAAAAACCCTGCTGGGGAAAGGGGGTTTTTTCTTTATTTTCGGGATTTTTAAACCCCCTTTTAAAAAATTTTCCCCCAAAAAGGGGGGTTAAAAATAATTAAAATTTTTCTAAAAAGAGCAGGGGGAAAATTTTTTCCCAAATTTTAAGGAAATAAAAAAAGGGGCTTGGAAAGAGAAAAAAAAAGAAATTTTTTTTTTTTTTTAAAAAATTATTGTAGAATTTTTTAAGGGGAAAAAAATTTTGCCATTTGTTTGGCCTTTTTCTTTTTTTTGTAAAAAAGTTTCAAACCAAATTTTTGAAGAAAATCCCAAAAAATGTTTTACCATTGCTCCATTTTTTATATAATGATTTCCAGTTTGCTTATGACAAATTTGAATATTTTTTTTAAAAAAAAAGGTTCTGAAAAAGAAAAAAAAAAAAATTCAAATAGTTTTTAAAAAAACAAAAATTTTTTTTGGGGCCAAAGGTTTTTAAAATTAGGTTTTGCTGAAAAAGCTAACTTAAAAAAAAAAAAAAATTTAAAAAATTTTAAATTTTAAAATTTTTAAAGGGATGTTTTGTGTTACATTTTAAACCCCCAATTTTGAAAAAAAAATTTACAAAACACCCTTTTTTAAAGTAAAAAATTTTTCCCGGGAAAAATTTTTTTTTTCGATCCAAATTTTTTTTTTTTTATTCTTTTAATTCAAGCGTTAAAAGAAAAAAAAATTTTTTTTGGAAAATATTTCAAAAAAAAAAAGGGGGTTAGCTTTACCGAGGGTGATGTTTTTTTATAAAAAATTTAAAGTTTTTTACAAAAAAAATTTTTGGAGCGCTAGAAATTTTTTAAACAATTTGCAGATAAAAGAAAGAGTTTAGAAAATTTTTGAAAAAATTTAAATTTTATGAAAAAAAAATGGATCAAAAAATTTTTTTAAAATTTTTTTCTGAAAAAAATTTTAATTTTGAGTCAGGAAATGCATTTGAAAGGAGGGGGGGAATTTTAAAAATCAACAAAAAATTAAAATATTAAAAAACACTTAAAAAAATTTTTTTTTTTCCCCCGGGGAAAAGTTTATGATGAAATGAAAATTGGGGGGTTTTTAGAAAAAAAAATTTTAAAAGGGAAAAATGTTTCCCCAAAAAAAAAAAAATGCTAAAATCTTGTATGTGAAGCTTTAAAAAAAACAAAAAAAAAATTGAACCCAGAAGAAATGAAAATTTAAATAAAAAGGGGGTTTGTCGCTGAAATTGTAAATTTAAAAAAAAAAAACTCAAAAAAATGCTGAAAAAACAAAAAAAAACCTGTTTTAAAAAAAAAAAAAGATTCGGGAGCCCCTTTTTTTTTAAAAAAAAAGTAAGATTTTCTCAATAAATTTGAAAATTTTTTCCCTAGCCATGCTTTTAAGCTTTTTTTTAAAAAATTTTATATTAAAAATTTTTTTTTTTTTTTTTTAAAAACTTAACGTAAATTTTTAAAATATATTTACAAAGTCAAATTTTTTTTTTTTTTAAATTTTTAAAAAGGGTTTGACAAAAAAAAAAAATTTTTTTTTTCCCTTAAATTAAAAATTAAAAAAAAAATGTATCTTTTAAAATTTTTTTTAATTTAAATTTGCTTTTTCTTTTTTCCCCTTTTTTTTTTCCGCTTTTTTTTTAATTTTCCCCCTTTTTTTTTGGGGTTTTGAATTTCGGATTATTCAAATTTTTAAAAAATTTCCCAAAGTTTTTTTTTTTAAAATAAAGCTTTTTTTTTTTACAATTCCTTTTCCTTTTTAATTTTCCAGTTTTGGGTTTTGGGAAAATTTTTTTTTATTTTTTTTCGGGAAAAAACAGGGAAAAAGGGGGGGAATTTTTTTAAAAAATTTTTTTTTTTTGGAACCCCCTGCTAAAAGTATTTTTTCCCCCCGGGAAAACGTTGCGATTAGTTCGTGATCCCAAATTTCCCTCTTTATGGGGGTTTTCATATCTGTAAATTTTCCCCCCAAAATGGGCCTTTTTCCATTCATAGGTCAAAGTCAAAAACCCGTGCGGGAAACCGTAATGAAAAGCTTTTTTTTTCCATTTTTGGGGGGGGTTTTGTCCCCCAAAATTTTTTTTCCTATTTCTCAATTTTGAAAAAAAAATACTCATTAAATTCGTTTAAAAATTTTAAAAACCCTTTTAATTCGAAAAAAGTTTACCAGCATTTTTTTTCTCTTTTTGGGGTTAAAAAACCCAAAAACGTATAAAGATCCCCCTTTTTAAAGGGGCGGGGTTAGACTTTGGAAAAAGGGAAAAAAGGGGGTCCCAAAAAATTTTAACCTAAAAACCCACTATTTTTTGCCCCTCAATCTGTTCTAAAAAAAATTTTTCCGGAAAAACCCAAAATTTTTATCTTCTCTTTGTCCTTTTACACCCCGGGGGTTTTTAAAACGGGGAAAAAAAAGAAAACCCCGATTTTTTTTAAAAAAATTTTCCTTTGGGAAAAATCTTAAATTTTTCCCCTATTTAAAAAATTAAAAGCAGTTTTTTTTTCGATTTTTTTTGGTGTTTTGGGGGTTTTATTTTTAAAGGGTCGTTAAAAACCGAATTTTTGTGTTTTGTGGGAAAAAAACCAAAAAGGTTTTTAAAAGGTTTTTACCCAATTATTTTTTTATTGGTTTTGTGACTAAGTTTTTTCGAACATTTTTAAAACCTTTATTTTTTGGGCTTACTTTTGCCCCCTTTTTCATTGAAATCCAAAAACAGGCGTTAACATTTTGGGGGGTTTTTTAATAGAAGGGGTTTTACTTTTTTTTAAAATTTTTTTAAAAATTGGGGAAAAAGGGGTTGAAAAAGACACCAAACGTTTTTTTTTAAAAATTATTTTTAAAAATTATCCCGGGTCGGGTTTGACTTTAAAAATTGGGAAAAGTTTTTTAAATTTAATTTTTCCCTAAAAACCCCTTTAAAAGGGTTTTTATTTTTAAAATTTTTTTTTTTTGCTGGGACATTGAAACCCCCCCCCCCCCTTGCTGGTTTTTCCCCCAAACCCCCTCATTTTTTTCTTTCTTGTGGGGTTTTTCCCCTCGAAAACCCCCTTTTTCTTTTTCCCCGAAAATTTTCCTTTAATAATTTTCAGAACGTGGAAAAAAAAAATTTTCGGGTAAAATGAGGATTATTTTTTTTAAAACCCTTGGGGAAACCCTTATCCCTTTTTTAAAATCTACCAAATTTTTTAAAAAATTTTTTGATTTTTTGGGGTATACCCCGAACGAAAAAATTTTCAACTGTGTTTCCCCAAATTTTTTGGGGATTTTCCCGGAAAAACCCTTTTTCCCCAAGGGTTTCAAAAAGGGAAGGGCCAAAAAAAAATGTTTTCCCTTTCCCCCAAACAGAGTTCGTTTAAAATTTTTAAATTTCTTGTTTTTTAAAAAGTGCTATATTTAAATTTTTTAATTTTTTTTTTTCTTCCCCAAATTAAAAATTTAAAAAGGGAAAAAAAATGGAAAATTTTTTGGTAGTTTTGATCTATGCCATTATTTTAAAAAAAATTCTTTTTTTCGATTTTTTAAAAAATTGGAACCTGAAAAAAAGAAATTTTTTTTTTTAGTAAAAACTGGGTTTTAAAATTTTTTGGGGGGACCTTTTTTTTTAAAAGGGTTTTACCTTTTTTTTTTTTTTGTTTTTTTTGGGATAGGGGGGAGAGGACGAAGGAGGGTAAAAGAAGACGAATGGCAAAAGAAGGTAAAGAGAAAAACGAAAAGGGTGAGAAAGGGGCGTACAAGGGGAAAAAGGGGGGGAGAGGGGTGAGAGAGGAAAAAAAGAGGGTGAAGAAAAGGGGGGGAAAAAGGTCGAAAAAGGGGGGGAAAAAAAACCCAAAAAGGGGGGGGGAAAAAGGACGAAAGGGGGGTGGGGGAGGACAAAAAGGGGGGGAAAGGGGGGCGAAAAGGGTAAAAGGGGGAAAAAAGAGGGGAAAAAGAATGAAAGAGAAGGGGGGGGAAAAAGGGAGGTAAAAAAGGGCCCAAAGAGGGGGAAAGAGGGGGGGGGGGGGGGGGGGTTTAAAAAAAAAAAAATTTGGGGAAAGAGGGGGGAAAAAAAGGAGGGGGAAAAAGGGGGTTTTGGGGAAAAAAAAAAGGGGGGGGGAAGGGGAGGAAAAAGGGGGTTTAAAGGGGACAAAAAAGGGGGAAAAAAAAGGGGGCGAAAAAAGGGGATGGAGGGGCCAAAAAGGGGGGTGAAAAAAGAATGAAAAGGGGGGGGAAAAAGGAGAAAAAAGGGGTGAAAAAAAAAGGGGGTTTAAAAGGGGAAAGGGCGAAAAGGAGGGGGAAAAAAAGAGGGGGGGAAAAAAAAGGGGTGGGGGCCCCCCAAAAAAATTTGGGGGAAAAGGGGTTTGGGGGCGGGGGGGAAATTTTTTGGGGGGGGGGGGGGCCCCCCGGGGGGGTGGGGGGGGGGGTGGGGGGCCCCGGGGGTGGGGGGGGCCCCCCCCGGGCCCCGGGGGTTTTTGGGGGCCCCCGGGGGTGGGGCCTTGGGGGTTTGGGGGGGGGTGGGGGCGGGGGGGGGCCCCGGGGGGTGGGGGGGAAAAAAGGCCCCGGGGGTTAAAGGGGTTGGGGGTGGGGGTTTGGGGTTTGGGGGGTGGGGGGGGGGGTGGGGGCGAAAGGGGTTTGGGGGGGGGGGGGGGGGGGGGGCCCCCGGGGGTTTGGGGGCCGGGGGTTTGGGGGGGCCCCCCGGGGGGGAAAAGGGGCCCCCCGGGGGGAACCCCCCCCGCCCCTTCGCCCCCCCCCCCGGGGGGGCCCCCGGGGGTGGGGGTTGGGGGTTTGGGGGGCCCCCCCCGGGGAAAGGGGGGGGGGGGTTGCCAAAAAAGGGGTTCCCCTCGTGGGTCACGGCCTTGTCGTGGCGAGGGGGCTCACCCTTTGTGGGAGAATAGTCCCACAAGGGGTGCTAACAGTGACCAGTACCTCCTGTATGGAGGTACACCTGCCCTCCGGTCATGGAGGGCACCCTCAGAGACTCTGCAGGGGGGGTCAAGTGCCCCCCCTGTGGGGTACGGGTTTCGCGCACCCGGGGGTCCCGAGCTGGTGTGTGTGTTTATGTCGGGAGCGCTGGATTAATGATCCCACAGGCCATGTCGACGGAAACTTCGGTCCCCGGCAGGGCCTCCCATGTCGAACGGGCTGTGGGTGAGATCTGGTTGGCTCCCGGCATTGGGTGAATGTGTGTGAGGATGGATGGGCCTGGTGGGGCCAAAAGGGCTTCGGCCCGCCACCCTTGTAAGGCCACCAAGTAAAAAAACCAAAATTACAAACATGACGGAGCGACTCAAGAGGAAGACCGTTACCGGCCCAAGGGAGTCGGATGCGTCAAGGCCCGGCGGGGAGGGGGGTATAGTCCCGGCCCCCATTCCGTCGTCATCACACGACGGGCAGATGGAAAAGCCTACAAAGGCTATGGAGGTTTTGTGTGAGTCCTCTGACTTTTGCGAGTCGGAGGATTCATACGGAATGGAGGAGGAGAAGGACACAGGTGGAATGCATGTGTCGAGCATGCTCCACTGGTGCTGGAAGGACTGCTCTGCGATCATCCAAAAGATCGACGTGGAGCAGGAAGATAGGGAGGATCAGGAGCTGGTAGAGGTGCTCTATGAGGATTTGTCCGAGTGGAGATCCCGCCTGATCAGGGTGAGGAATTACGTGGACCTCGTGGGGCAGAGTGGATGCAATCGAGCGGGACAACTTAGCCCTCAGGGATGCATACAGGCACCTTAAGGGCAGCTCCACTCGGAGGGTCGACAAAAAAGATATCGGTTTGGATCCCTCGCCGACCACCGCTACCAGGGGAACAAACACGGAAGGAGCGGGCCTTAGAGGCATGGATAAGGCGGAAACCCCTCCCTTATGGGCGAAGGAGCTGCAGGAGGAGATCAAGGACCTGCGGTGCGCCATGAGGGAGGAGATGGAGAGGAACTCCCGGTGGAGAGACCACCTCTCCAAGAGGACGGGAGAGAAGTGTCCGCAGACTGGAGGAGAGAAAGAGAGGAAAGACGCTGCGGACGGAGGAGAAGAGAAAGGGGTGTCAAGCACAGCTCGGACACCGGATGCCCCAAAGAGAGGGAAGAGGTGTCGGGGAAAGGAGAGCGAGGAAGGAGGAGACGCCTCTCCAATCCTTGACACCTCGTCACCGGACTCGGATGTAGAGACCGAGGTCCGGGAAGAAACATGGTCCAAGGTCGTCGGCCGTCGCAGGCGGAGGAGGGCGTCAATACCGACGCCAGGAAAGTCTGTGACCGGGGCCGACGGGGGGACCGGACAGGAGATAAGAGGAGGGGGGTGCAACCGAGGTGCTACTGCTGCCCGTGTCCTGGACACATGTGGCGGTGGTGCACCTCGGCCGTGGACAGGAGCTCCCGCTGCTACCGCTGCGGGGCTCCTGGCCACATTGCACGGGCCTGCCGCGCCGGCCCGCGCTGTCCACTTTGTGTGGACTTGCGCCAGCCGGCGGGGCATGTCCTGGGAGAGCAAGGGTGCTGTGTAGCACCTCCGACGGGGTCGAGGGGTGGGGGCGTGCCTCCCCCTTCCCGGCCGTCGGCAGCTGTACCTCGTGGTGCGGCTGTTGGCGGCGGTCGGGATCGGGGGAGGGGCGCCCGAATGATCCCGGCGTCGACGTTCGAACGCCGGATGAGGGTGTCGGAGGGGAGGTGCGGGCATAGGCTCGCGCTCTGCCTCCCGGCAGCCTCTTGACGGGGGGGGGCGGCCGTTCTTCCCGCGCTTAGGCGTGGGATGGGTGCTCGTCCTCCCAGAGGAGGAACCCCCTTGGTTGCGGCCGGATCCTAACTCCTACGAGAGCGGAGGGGGTCGCAACTGGGGGGGCCGAGTGGGGGCCACGTGTCCCTGGCGGGCGGGCATTGCCCGTCCGCCTGGGGCGCCTGGGCCCCTCTCAAGGACGGAGACGTGACGTGTGGGGCCCTCTCACCGGGAGCCATAGGCACCGGTGGGAGGGCAACACCGTCCATGGAAAGGGGTTCCTCTCCTTCTGAGAGGAGCCTCCTGATGAGGGCCCCCTCAGTGAACCGCCGAACCGGACCACTCTCTTGGGGGTCCGGGGGTTGCGACACTGGGGGGGCGAGGGGCGATGGCTCGAGCGGGAGTTCTCGAGCCATGGCTCCGCCCCTCAAACTCTTTGAGAGAGCGCGGCGTGGGGTCGATGTCGCCCTGCGCCGCAACCGCGAAGAACCCGTACAATAACGGGGGGAGGATGTCGCCTTCCGCGGCATCCTCCCAAGGAGGGATAAGGCGGGGAGGCGGCCAGTCGGCATGGGATACCAGCATCCTGGCCGTCCCCTGTATAACGCCCGTGAAGGACATCCTCTGGGGTTTTAGTGCGGTAGGTCCTGTTCCGGCTCTCCGGCTCGCCGATCCCGACTCTCCGGCCCGCTACGGCAGACCGGCCAGGCGGACGTGCGGGCCGGCCAGGCGGGGCATGGAGTCTCACATAACCCCCGCCTCTACCCGGAGGCGGATGGTACCATGAGGTTTTCCCAGAGTAAAAAAAAAAAAAAAAAGGCAAAAGTGGGGTGGGAGTGGGGGTGGGGTGGTGGTGGGGGGCGGTATGTGGGAGGAAAAGGGGTGGGTCAAAGTTGATGGAGGTGTGAGTGAAAGGTGAGAAGAGATTTATATATATATATAATCCTTTTTTTTTTCTTTTGACTCTGGGGAAATCTCATGGTACCACCCGCCTCCGGGTAGAGGCGAGGGTTATGTGGGACTCCCTGTTTCGTCTGGCCGGCCCGCACATCCGCCTGGCCGGTCCGCCGTAGCGGGCCAGAGAGTCGGGATCGGCGAGCCGGAGAGCCGGGACAGGACCTACCGCACTAAAACCCCAGAGGATGTCCTTCACAAGCGTTATACAGGGGACGGCCAGGATGCTGGTATCCCATGCCAACTGGCCGCCCCCCCGCCATATCCCTCCTTGGGAGGATGCCGCGGAAGGCGACACCCTCCCCCCGTCATTGTACGGGTACCTCGCGGTTGCGGCGCAGGGCGACATCGACCCCACGCCGCGCCCTTTCAAAAAGTTTGAGGGGCGGAGCCATGGCTCGAGAACTCCCGCTCGAGCCATCGCCCCTCGCCCCCCCAGTGTCGCAACCCCCAGACCCCCGAAAGGGTGGTCCGGTTCGGCGGCTCACTGAAGGGGCCCTCATCAGGAGGCTCCTCTCAGAAGGAGAGGAACCCCCTTCCGTGGACGGTGTTGCCCTCCCACCGATGCCTATGGCTCCCGGTGAGAGGGCCCCACACGTCACGTCTCCGTCCTTGAGAGGGGCCCAGGCGCCCCGGACGGGAGGGCAATGCCCGCCCGCCAGGGACACGTGGTCCCCCCTCATTCCTGACCCCCCCGGTTGCGACTTTCCTCCGCCCCTAGGGGCCGAAGTTCACCCGCAACCAGTGGGGCCCCTCCCTCCCGGAGGGTGTGGGGGGGGAGGGGAGCGCCTAAGCGCCCCCATGTCCCCCCCGACACCCTCATCCGGCGTCAACCAATGACGCCGGTATCTGGCGGGCCCTCCGACCCCCGCCGCTGCGGACAGCCGCACCCGTAGGCACGACCGCCGACGACGGGGGACGGAGGGCCGCGCCCCCTCCTCTTGACTCTGCCAGGGGTGCTGTTAGGCATCCCGGGCCTCCGATTCGGTGCCTGGCCGGCCGTCGAAAGTCCACGCAAAGTGGACATCTAAGGCCGGACAGGCACCCAACCTCCTTGTGGCCAGGGGAGCCGCAGCGGTAGCAGCGGCTACCCCTGTCCACCGCCGAGGTGCACCGGCGCCATGTGTGCCCCACACACAGACACCGGTAACACCTCGGCGCCCCCATAACATTGGCGACGGTTGCCCCGCCGCCAACTCTCCCTTCCCGCCGACCATTTCCACCAGCGGTCACCTTCTCCTCCCCCTCCCCTCTCATCCCCCTTCTCTCTCTCCTCCTTGCTCCCCTCCCCATCACTCTCGCCCACACCCCCGTGGTCTCCCCAACTTCCTTCACCGTCTTCCCCTTGTCCGTCTTTGTCGTCGTCGTGTCGTCCGTAGCCGTCCCCGTCGTCACCGTCTCGGCTTCCGTCTCGGTCCCGGTGCCGATCTCCATCACACTCTCCTCTCTGGAGATCTCCCGGGCCACCCGAGTCTTCCTCCTTGTACGACCGACTTCCATCCTCGCGAGGCGTCCCTCGAGCAGCCCCAGCCGGTCCGAGTTGGCAGCCAGCCCCGAGGATATCTCCTCGAGTCTGTCCACCAACTCCCCCGGCAAAGGGGCCACCGTCGCAGGCGTCTCCTCGGTCTGGGTTCCCACTGGAACCTTTATCCCCTCCTTTGTCTGCGTCCCACAGTCTATGCCGGACCTCGTGCTCTTAGCCTCGTCCTCCCCGAGGCGGGCGCATTCTCTGCGCGTCAGCTCCGCTATGGTGTCGGTCTGCTGATGCACCAGACCCCGCATCCGCGAAGCGAAACCTCTCGCCTCTCTCATGATGGGACTCATTTTCTTCTCCTCCTTAACCAGCTGGTCGATGTATTCATTCAATTCATCGACCTCCTTCCTCGCCATCCTCCAGATCTTTAATGAGTGGAGGAAGAGCTCCGCGGTGGGGGTATCGAGTGCAAACTCGTTCCACCACGGAGCCAAATCCTTCTCCCACGTTAGGCCCGGAAGTAATGCCTCCGGCCTCACCGCATAAGGGTTATAAAACTCCCTCTCTGACGTGGTCGCCGACGAATTCGTCGACATCACGTCTTCGTCCCTTTCTTCACGCCCGTCGTGTGATGACGACGAGGTGGGGGCCGGGACCATACCCCCCTCCCCGCCGGGCCCTGGGGTATCCGATCCCCCTGGGCCAGTAGCGTTCTTCCTTGTTCGTTTTCCTCCCATAGTTTAAGTTTTTTGGTTTTTTTACTTGGTGGCCTTCCAAGGGTGGTGGGCCGAAACCCTAAGGCCCCACCAGGCCTCTTGTACCTCTACAAGAGGTACCGATCGCTCTTAGCACCCCTCGCAAGGCTATTCCCTTGCGAGGGGTGAGCCCCCCCACCACGACAAGGTGGCGATCAACGGGGGGGATATATATATAATCCTGATGACGTCAGCGGACGCGGACAGAGAAGAAGAAGACGACGTTACTTCATTTTTCATGAAAAACGTCACTTTTTGACGGCTTGTATCTCCAGAACGGCTTGACCGATTTTATTCCTTCTTGGCTCAAATTACTCGTGGCGATGCCGCCTTTCAGGTTATATTACGTGCAATTCAAAATTTTTTATATTTTAGTAGTTCTCCACCCCCAAAAAATGGACTTTGATGGTGCAGGATAAGGAAACTTGTAGTGTCTTTTAAGGTCTTTTAGGGTTTGAACATGGCCGAAGACACTATCGCGTCTCCTAATATACATATACAGGTGAGAATAATTTAATAATTATATTTATTTATTTTTTATAGATTTATATGAATTTTTCTGTAATAAATTTTTAAGTAAAAATTATTGAAATGCAGCAGTAATAAAACACAAACTAATATAATAACAATAAGTGTTATATAATATCCATGTTATAATTTGCCACTCAATTAGTAATATAAAACTGTCATACAAAAGGCATAATGTTACATTGTTAAATGAGAAATTATAACATTGATGTTATGCTACTGTTTTACATTATGTTGATTAGGAAATAATTCTCTTAAATTAGTTGTAAATTATATTTTTCTATTCCATTATCTTTTAATCGGTTTTTAATAGTAAAAAATAAATTAATAATTAAAGAATATCCTTACATATAAAAAATATATACAGAAAAAAGTTGAATATTAATCGGAACGTTGAAATTTATAATAATTTGTGTGTCGCTAATTGTAATTAAAAATATCTAGCGATTCAAAAAAAATTTTTTTCAAAAATAAAATTTAAAAGTATCACAAATTCTTTTATTTGAAGTTTAAAAAAACTACATCTATTCGTTAAATACATAATTTATACTTAACAAATGTTTAATTACAAAAATACAAACAACAAAATATGGCTTCAATAATATTCTTTTATTTTTTTTAAATACTGATTATTATTTTAAGAATCTTGTTTTAAGAACATTTGAAACTGTGGATTCTAATTTTAATTTATAAAAAACTTTGATTAATTAAATTAATTCTTTTATTTATTAAAGCCGGGTCTACAATAGATGTAGTAAGCTCTAAGCCTTAAGAAATTAACCAATCACAGTCAAGAATGAAGAGAATAATCGACTGTGATTGATCAATTTCTTAAGGCTTAGAGTTTACTACACCTATTGTAGATCCGACCTAAGACTAACTGTAAGAATTAAATTTTTAGATGTAAAAATGCCAAAAGTTAAAAAATATCGAGATCTTTCACGAAGTCAACAAAATCGTCGTGTAAAGAATTTTTTAAATTTGAATAAAGACTGCGAAGATCTAAAAGTATCAACTCCGTTAAAAAATGATGTAAAATCAAAAATTATGAATCAGAAAGACTATCAAGTTATAGATGTTAATGAAGATTATAAAGAAATTTTATATAATAATGAGAAGTCTATAAAAAGTGAATTATTACAAAATAATTTAGAACAATATAATTCCAATAATTATAGACAATTTATCAATAATAGTTATTGTGTTTATGATGATTGTGAAAAATGTAATAAAATGTCGCAAGCAATGAAAGTTTTACATGAAAAAATTCCCATATGGGCAGTCACATATAATTTGACACAAAATTCAATCAGCGCTTTATTACATTTATTCAGAGAAGCAGGTTTGAATGGATTTCCATTAGATACACGTTCACTTCTTAAAACACCAAGAATAATTGAATTGACGAAAACTCATTCAGGAGAATATTTTCACTATGGTCTTGAGCATGCATTAAAACAACAGCTTCAACTTCTATCTAATACAGATATTGAACAAAATGTACAATTAAATCTCCATGTGGATGGTCTACCAATCTCAAAGAGTTCTCAAAGCGTATTATGGACGCTTTTAGGACAGATTGCTCATCCAAATTGCCTAAAACCATTTGTAATTGGAATATTTCATGGCTATTGTAAACCTTCGCAACCCGAAGAGATACTTAACGAATTTTGTGCCGAATATTTATATCTAAAACAGAATGGTTTTATGTATCAACAAAAAAAATACATGGTAACCATTAGAGCTGTATTATGTGATGTACCTGCGAGAGCTTTCGTTACTTGCACTGTTGGGCATAATGGATTTTTTGCATGTACCAAATGTGAAGTAGAAGGTGATTATGATAATAATAGAATGGCTTTCTTGAAAGAAGATGCACAGTTAAGAACAGACGAAAGTTTTAAAAATCGAACCAATGCTGAATATCATAAACGTCAAGACAAAACACCTTTTGAAGTTATATCTTTATCAATGGTGTCTCAATTCCCATTGGACTACATGCACCTCGTATGTCTAGGAATCACTAAAAAGATATTAGCACTTTGCATTGATGGTTGTAAAACTGTAAAATTTTCGACTGCAATGAAAAATAAATTATCAGAAGATTTGACATGTATAGCAAAATGGATTCCACTAGAATTTGCAAGAAAAGTGAGAGGTTTAGATAATTTTTGTAGATGGAAAGCTACAGAACATCGTACGTTTTTATTATACGTAGGTCCGGTTGTTTTACAACAATATTTACCAGAAGCAAATATGAAACATTATAATTCATTGCATACTGCAATACGTATCTTATGCGATCCAATTGATTATAAACATAACAATAAATATGCGTCTAACCTATTGCTACATTTTGTTCAAGTTTTTAAAGAACTTTATGGACCGCATAATGTATCCTATAATATTTATAATGCAATTCATCTTTCAAGTGATGCAATAAAGTTTGGACCACTAGACACATTCAGTTGTTTTCCTTTTGAAAATTATCTAAAGAATATTAAACATTTATTGCGAAAAGGTGATAAACCATTGTCACAATTGCGTAAACGGTTAGATGAAATGGCAAATTTAAATGTCACAGAAGTAGAAATTAATTCAAATGATTTATTTCCGTTACTATTGAGTCCAAATAAAGAACAGCTACCTATGGGTGTTTCAGCGTCCCATGATCGAATAAAATTTAAAAATTTTACATTATCATGTAAATGAAAATCAGATTGTTGTTGTTACTTAACTGATGGATCCATTTGTAGTATTTCTCATATTGGTAAAAAAAATAATAACCCTGTAATCTTAGGGATTACTTTGGAAGATCCCCAGCCTCTACCTTATTATCCCTGTAATTCATTTGACCTGAAAATATGTTATGGCAAAAAATGGTCAAAATTAAAAGAATTTAAGCCCATTGAAATTACTAACAAAGCTGTTAGATTATTTTTTAGAGATAATAATTATTTTTTCCCTATGCTTCATTTAAGTAAATGACGTCAGTTTATAAGTAAGCACATTTGTTCATATTGAAAATTCTAATAAAAGAAATGTTTATATATGACCTTATATAATTTGACTAAATATTATTTTATATGTTCATCAGATATGTTTTTTGTTGCTTTTTCAAACGACTGGTGTGCTACTGTACCAGAATGTTGGTTAAGTATAAAAACCAAAAAATTAAAATGGCCACCAAAAAATTGTAATGTTACCATTGAATGTAAAAAAGCATCAGAACCAAAAGAAAATTGGAGCACAGTAAAGTTCAATAGACTATTAGGACCGTTTGGTAAGTTCAAATAATGATAAAAAATTGGTTATATTTATTATCTTCGACATTTTTACTTTGATTTTTATTAAAATTATTTTATTCAAGGTTCTTATGATAAAGCCAGAGCTGTAGAAATTTCAGCGATAGATATTTCTACTAACGATAAAGAAACACTGAAAAACGTTATTAGTAACTCTCAAAAACTTCCCAAGAAACGTATTAGTAAAAAACCGGCATATTTAAATTCATCTTCGGACGAGAATAATAATGACGACAAATCGATGCGTAAGTATTAATTTATATTTTCTCTAACAACACATTACTAAATAATTCATAATATTTTTATAGCAATCAAAAGTAGTGTTAAAAAGTATATTGTGCCTGTAATAGCGGATCCACCAAAAAACTATAAACCGCATATTAATGACAGAAAAAAAGAAGCTTCAACGGGAACAGAAAAAAGAGGTACAATATATATATGTATAATTCTTCTTTATACTTAAAATAATTTTTTATACTTAAAAGGTCATATCAATAAATAATTCTCATTATTTAAAAAACCAATATTAATATATAAAATCATTAAATTTTCAAGATAATTTTGTCTTGCTGTAGTTTCTAAGATATTTTTAATGGAAATACCAGATTAATTAATATTATATGGGAAGTAAAAAAATTTGCATTAATTTATCTTTTTTTACCTTTTGGTATTAATTTTTCGAAATAGATCATTTTTTGTGTATTTAATATTACCTAAATTGTGAAGCTTTTATTGATGTGTTTTATAATTCTGTTGTAATTATTTAGATTTAACAAAGTCTTCTAGTCATGAAAAAATTGGAAATGCTCAGAGAGATAATATGGAGCAAAATAATGATTGCAACAATAATGATTTTGGTAATGAATCATATGATTTTGGTAATGAATCATTTGAAAACGATGATCAGTCCTTGCTGGATTATGGAGATTATTTGGCTGACTATTCTTTAGAGCCGATAAAAGAAAATATACCCATTGAAACAACTGTTAAACCTGTTTATGAATATAGTAACGAAAAATTTAAATCCCAAGAACATGTAAACAAAAAGAATATTACATTGCCACTAAAAAACGCTGGTAAGTTTCAAAAAAAAAACATTGACTTTGCTCTATTATAATGTAATATATTTGTTTACAATATCCGATATTTTTAAGATTCATATCGCTCACAATATAATCAAGATCTGTCAATTTCACATAATAAGCCAAAAATTCGCTGTGTAATTAATACGGGTAAGTTGTGTTGTGCATTAACAGCATATACTGCATAAAAAAATTTTAATTAATTTATTTTTTAAATATGTCTTATATAAAAGTATAATTATTTCAATATTATTTAAAAATATTATTTATTAAATAATTTTTTAAAATTTAATTAAAAAATTGTAAAAATAGTTGAGTACATAAATTTTTATTTACTACATTGTTGTTTTAAGTTTACTTGATAAAAAATTCAAACATCTTTTTTATTTTTTAATTTTTATTTTTATTAGACAATAAACTGAACTTCTTATTAAACCATCATTTTATGAAAGAATTAATCGAATGTAAAATTATTAATGTAAATGATACTATATATTTTATATGTATGAATTTATATTATCCAATTCTGCTGTTTTTTTCTTAAATAGATATACCAATACGAATTGCAGCATCTTCTGCAAAAAAGAACAGAAAGAAACTCAATTTCAAAATAATTCTGATTCTTCTAAGCAAATAGTACAGAAAGAAACTTATTTTCAAGACGATTTTGATTCTTCTAAGGAAATACTTAATAGTAATACTATTAATGATAACGCAAATGAGTCCTCTATGTGTCAACATCATACATTTTGTTGTAGTAAGTACAGGCAAATAAGCTTGTTATACTGATTAAATACATTTTTTATTAAATTTCTGTTAACTTTTTGAAGAGAAGGGAAAATTGCTTGAATTTGATTGAGTTGTGTGAATGTGATCGAAATATATTAACTAACCCAAGTTAACTGATTAACACCACGTTTCTTTTTGCAGAAACATGTCGTTATAATATGCAAGTTATTTTGCATAAAATAAACTCTATTGAAATGCATTTAATAGATTTCTATGGTAATGAACCGCAGCGAAATAATGAAAATATATTACCACAATTTCCGATTGTTACAGTTCAAGAATTAGAAAATTTTAATAAATTGTTAAGGGAAGATGCAATAGCTCGTGCACAATATGTAAGTATTTTATATATTATTGTTTCTAAATTTTTTTAAAGATTTGTTTTAATTTTATCTTTCATCAAAAAACTCCCTTTGGGGATCTTGCTAAATATTTTACCAAAGGCATATTTTTTGTGTCTCGAATGTTTTAGAATAAGTTTTATTGGCATCATCAACATAAACTTCTAAAAAGATCTAATTTAATATATCTTTTTGATTTCTATTACGAGATATCTCAAAAAAGTAATCTTTTTGATTTCTATTACAAGATATCTCAAAAAAGTAATCTTTTTGATTTCTATTACAAAATATCTCAAAAAAGTAATCTTTTTGATTTCTTTTATAAGATATCTCAAAAAAGTAATCTTTTCGGTGACTGTCAGAAGAAATCTTTTTTTTCTCTAAATACGACGCATAAGAGCTCTTTCTGATCTCATTATGTTGGCTTTCGAAACCAATTTTTGGATGTCCAAATCTTGAAGAAGAAAACTTTAAGAATTCTTTCTGATATCAATTGGCTATCTGGGCTGTTGCTCATTTTCACCTAATGCTGTTTTAAGAAATTTCGTCATACGAACTATCTCTACAGCTGCTATTGACTGTCGATAATGGCGTTTATGAATTTTCTCGTGATGTCCCATAAAGTTCGCCAAATCATCCACTTCATTCTCAGATAAATTCAACATAATGCATGTTGTAGCAATATGTTTACGTAATTCAGTACCTCTTAAAGAATGTGGTATTTGTGCATCACATTTTTTAGAAAAATATTGCATAAGGATACACGCTCTTAAATATTTGAAATGGCGTTTGGTACTACTAGGTATGAACTAATTCCATGTTTAAAATCACAGGCACTGTACGTCCCAATTTTCCACGAATTAAGAATCTTACGTATTTATCAGCAACTATACTAAAGTTATATGTGGGTAATTATTTTGCATCATATACCATATATATAATTTAATTATACGCACAAATAAAATTTATAAATAAATAATAGTAATAATAATTTTTAGCTGCTGTAATTTTGTGCCTAATGATTTGTATAAATCTAAATGGGTCTTTTTCGTTATTTCTTCGCGAGTATTAAAATCTTCAATAGTAACCCGTTCTATTTCTCCTGCTCTTCTTCTATTAAAAACTTGCATTGATATAACTGTTGCAAGTTCTAGCCATGTTTCGTATTTAAATTTCTCCTGAAGTTTTGCATACAATAATTTTCTTTCGTTATTTAGATATGAGTGTAATTTTTTTATATCTTCCATAGATGGAAGCATAACTTTTTTCTGTCTTTTATTTTGTGTCATATTTTCTTCTACTGTTTTGTTTATAGATATACCATAATCTTTATGTAATAATAAATTACCAGAAATTAACGCGTTGATGCAAGAATTTAACTGAAAAGAAAATTAAAAAGCAGTGCTGAGTAAAAACTTTAGATTTTTACGACTTAAGTTAATATTAACCTGTTAAAAATTGAATAAAAGGTTACGTGCTGTTGTGCTCAATATTAACAATATTATTGCAATAAAAACATTTTATATTATTTAAATAAATATAGAATGGTGATACTATTTTGTGCAATTGTACAATTACATTACTTATATTATATATACATTATTTATATTATATATACATTAAATATATTTTTTGTTTGATTTTTAACAGGTTAATATTAATATAAGTCGTAAAAATCCAAATTTTTTAATAAGCACCGCTTTTTCATTTACTTTTCAGTTGGGGAAAGCATGCTATGCGAACAGACTTATGATTTGGCGGGACAGGCACCTTCCATATTTATTAGCAGCATTGCATAAAATGTTTAATATATATAAAATTTCGGTTTACATTTAATGAAAATCGTTTTGTTTAGTTTGTACGCGATTGCATCACATTAAATGAAAAATGTCATGATATATATTATTTTTTTGTAATTATTATAAATATCATGTGAATATAAAACACAAGAGAAGACGCGTAAAATGTCCAGTTAGGAATCGTAAATAAACATGTATTATACGTACGTAATATATATATCATGACATTTTTCATTTAATGTGATGCAATCGCGTACAAATTAAACGAAACGATTTTCATTAACTGTAAACCGAAATTTTATATATATTAAACATTTTATGCAATGCTGCTAATAAATATGGAAGGTGCCTGTTTCGCCAATAAGTTTGTTCGCATAGCATGCTTTCCCCAACTGAAAAGTAAATGAAAAAGCGGTGCTTATTAAAAAATTTGGATTTTTACGACTTATATTAATATTAACCTGTTAAAAATCAAACAAAAAATATGTATAATGTATATATAATATAAATAATGTATATATAATAAATAATGTATATATAATGTAAATAGCGTATATATATTGTAAATATTGTAAATAATGTATTCTACTGTTCTGTTTATAGATATACCGTAATCTTCTTGTACTAATTTTAAAGTTTTCTGTAGCATTTTGCATTTCTATATCATTAGCTTTATGCATTCTGTTATTAGCAAATTACCAATTTGTTTTAAATATGTCCCAATATTTGACGCAACTGATGGTGCACCTTATTTTTTATTAATATCATCAAAATAAGCTACTTTATTTACTGCTTTAAGACAATCATCATATATGTAAGGATTATATATATCAGATACTCTGTTATGTTAGAGTTATATTCTTTCACTGCGATAAGAAACCTTCCTAATAATCGAAGTTTAGCACGTATCATATCTTGTTGGTTTTGATGATTGTATTTGATACATAATTTGTTCGCAAATGTTATTAATAATTTATCGTATTTAATACTTTGTGTAACATCATCTTCCCTCAAAACTGGGAATAAAAATTTTCTTACTATCTCACTTGCACATTCATGGATTCTACCCATCACAGCACGTCCTAAAACTTGTACATTTCTGCCCTTGGATTCTCCTACACATTCTTTAAAATGATGCCTGATATTATTTTTAGTGAACCATCCTTTACACACATTGATGCCAACGCTATACAAGATATACGTGGGGATTTTAACTGAAAGGTTAAAGGAAGAAATGGAGGGGAAGAATATGATACCGGAGAGTCAGACAGGTTTTAGGAAGGGAATGGGAGTGATGGATAGTATCTATGTGTTGAACTATCTGGTGAATAAGAGGGTAAACAAGAAGGGGGGAAAGGTAGTCGCGGCATTTATGGACCTGAAGGCGGCGTTTGATTCGGTAGATAGGGAGGTGTTAATGGAGGCAATGAAGAGGAGGGGAGTGAGGGAGGGATTAAGGAGTAGGATAGAAGAGGTGTACAGGGAAACGAGGAGTAAGGTAAGAGTGGGGAAGGAGGAGGGAGAAAATTTTTGGACGGCAAGGGGGGTGAGGCAAGGTTGCCCAATGAGTCCGCACTTATTCAGTTTGCTGATAGCGGATATAGAGGAAGTGCTAAGAAAAGGAGGTTGGGGGGGGGTGAAACTGGGAGGGGAAAAGGTGCATTGTCTGGCGTACGCAGATGATATGGTACTGTTGGCGGAGGATGAAGAAGGGATGATACATATGTTGGGGAAAATGGAAAGTTATATGGACAAGAAAAGGTTAGAGGTGAATGTGGATAAGACAAAGGTAATGAGGTTTAAAAAGGGAGGAGGAAGAATGAAGAGAGTGGAGTGGAGATGGAAAGGAAAAAGGTTAGAGGAAGTGAAAGAATTCACATATTTAGGGTATAAGCTACAGAGGAACGAGGGGCAGGAGGCGCAGGTAAAGAACAGAGTTAGGAAAGCAGGAGCGGTGATAAGACAGGTGTGGGGAATGGGAAAGAGAAGGTTTGCAGGAGACTGGATGAAAAGAGTATGGCTAATGAAAAGGTTGGTGGGGACGGTGTTGGAATATGGGGCGGAAATATGGGGATGGAAGGAGAGGAGAGAGGTGGAGGCAATGCAGGAGCGATGGATTAGGTGGAAGTTAGGAGTAGACTGGTGCACGCCGGGGTATATGGTAAGAGAGGAGATAGGAAAAGACAAATTTAGGATAAGGGCAGGAAGGAGGGCGGTAGGGTATGAGAGGAAGTTGGAGGAAAGAAGGGGGGGAAGTTTAGCGAGGAAATGTTTTGAGGATATGAAAGAGAGGATAAGGGGAGGAAAGGAAAGAACGATGTGGGAGGAAGAGAGGGGAAAATTCTGGGAAGAAAGAGGAATAGAAGGGAAAGAGATGGAGGAAAAAAGGGGAAGGGGAGAGGAAGTATATAAGGGGTGGGAACAGAAAGACAGGGAAAGGCAGAAGGAGGAAAGATGGGAGAGGATAAGAGAGTCGAGATATAATAGATGGTATGGGGAATGGAAGGAGGAGGGTTTACCGGAATACCTGAGAAAGGGATGGGGGGAAAGTAGATGGAGAAGGATAGTCAGGTTCAGAATGAACAATGAGATGAGAGGGGCGAGATACTGGGAAGAAGAGGGGAAAAGAAGGTGTAGGTTATGCGGGATAGAAAATGAAACATGGGAGCATGTGATAGGAGAATGTGGGGGAGAAGGGGGGAAGGGAAACTGGTGGGAAAGAATGAAGGAAATACTGCAGGAAGGAAGAGAAGGGGAAGGATGGATGAGAGAAATAGAGAAAAAAGGGAAGAAGGGAGAACGGAAGAAAGGAGGGAGGGAGGGGAAAAGGAAGAAGGAAGTATGAGGAGGAGAATGAGTGAGGTATGAATGAGGTGGTGGAGAATGTATGGGAAATCGGAAGCCGAAGCGAAGCGATAGGTAGGGACGGCTCTTTCTCTCTCTAAAGTAGTAGATAAGTAGGTTAAGGTAGAATTAAGTTATTTGTAAATTAGATGTAAGAGTAGAGTTAAGAGTAGATATAAGTAAGATTGTAAGAGTTTGTAAGGTTGGGGAACGCTCCTTCAAAAGCGCCTTCAATCCCTTAGGGGACGAATAAAGAATTGAATTGAATTGAATTGAATTGAATTGAAAATTATGTACATAATATAAATTCGACGAATTAAAATTATTTGCATAATGGAAATTCAGCAAATTAAAATAATGTATATAATAGAAACTCGGCGACTTAAAATTATGTATAATAATAAAAATTCGACAAATTAAAATTATAGCATCAAGCAACTGTTATTACAAAAATTAACAATTTGACAGTTGTAAAATAAGCAATAGAAACTAGAAATACCTTAGAAATAAACTTACCTTTTTGGAAATCAGAGAAAAACTTTGCCACAATTTCTACACAAAAAAATATATCAAGTATGTAGTATGTATAAATAATGTATAATATTCTTATTGTCAATATTTTGAAAATGTCTTATATATTGGAAAATAAAAATTAAATCTAATTTATTAAAAATTATCTAAATCGTTTTTGTATCGCTTTATTTTAACTTTTTAAAATTGTATATAAATAGCAAGATAAAATAATAGCACAGACAATCTGAAAGTTTACAGAATATTGCTTCTTCTCTTATGATATAACGATGGATAAATAATTTTTGCTGAAATACGCGAGTAATTTAACAATTTGAGACAAGTAAATGTGTAAAACTCATTTAATTAAGAGGGAGTTTTATTGTTAAAATTATTATAATTTATATTTATAAATAATAATAAAGATTCTGATACACATGCTTCATAATTATTTAATTAATCAATTTTTTCTATTTGCAGTGGAATCTTTGCTAGAAATAATGCATGCTGTGCAACACACATACAAATACTGGGATAATTTGCATTTTATTTTTTTATTGTGTGTAAAACCTAAACAAATCCTGAATTATTAGGATGATAATTATACGGGTAAGATGCAGTTCACACAAAAGATATTTTCTCATCATGCTTCTAATTAATAATGTGTCATGTTTATTTTAGCAGAAAACAGTGATAAGAATTTGCAAATCACAGATCTAAGATGCACCGTGTGTCAAGAGAAAATCCATTAAAAAGTACGAGAATCTTTTAAGCGAGAGCTAATATTGAAGTCTCCGCTAATAGAATCTTGTGTTATGTAATGGAGTAATCAGTGCCCATTTATTCATCTGCAGAGATTCTTGAAGTATTAATAATGAAGTATTAATAAAAATTGTTGACGATTAGAAGATTTGAAGACAACTTGCACTGCTATTCAGTGAATATGTCAGGAAAGATAGTGCTTAACATGTCATACTTAAACTCAGCATACTGTATTATATGTATATATTACATGTATCTTATGTACATACATGTAAAAATCTGTTAATTTTTATTTTAATTATTTATTAAATTTACATTTATATTGGACAATGTGTTTATACATATAACATTCTGGGGAAATATATTTGTATTGCTGTGATAATTATTTTGTAATAATTACACAAAAAGAATTTTACATGTATGTATGTATGTATGTACCGTCATAATGCTATCTTGAAATATGATATTAAAATAATTAAATCTTTATAATTGCATATCTATGTTTCTCGTATTGTATACTGTCTGTAAACGGAATTTGCAAATAAAATTTCACATAAGTCGGGGTTTTGTGAGATTTCAAGTGCGAAAGAATACACTAAAATTCTTAATTTACATGCAACACATACAGGAGAGACATTGATATGCAATATAAAAATTTAATTATTCTAATACCATATTTCAGGATATGCATTAAGTAAGATGGTTCATACATACATGTAAACAAACATGTATAATTGTTACAAATATAATTATTACAGCAATACAGATACATATTCCCAAAAAGTTATATGTACAAACACATTGTCCAATATAAATGTAAATTAATTAAATAATTAAAAATAAAAAATTAACAGGTTTCTACATGTACATAAGATACATGTAATATATATAATACAATATGCTGCCTTTAAGTATGATATGTTTAGCACTATTTTTCCTGAGATATCTACTGAATAACAGTACAAGTTGTCTTCAAATCTCCTAATTGTCAATAATATAAAATCATCAATATTTCACAAATCTCTGCAAATGAACAAATAGGCGTTGATCATTCCATTACATAACACAAGATTCTATTAGCGGAGACTATTATATTAAGCTCTCGCTTAATAGATTCTCATGGTTTGTAATGGATTCCGTCTTGACACTTGGTGCATCTTGGATCTGTGATTTACGAGTTATTATAAATCTATCATCGTCTTCTGCTAAAATGAAAATAAACATGATGACAATATTAAGAAGCAGCGCGATAAAAAAATATCTTTGATATGTACCAAAATCTTTTACCTGTTATAATAACTTACGCTTTTTTTTAAGAAGATTTAATAAAAGATAAAAAACACAATGAAAAAATTTCCTAATGTAATTACACCGAATTATCCCAGCACTTAAATGTGTGATGCACAGCATGCATTATTTCTAGCGAAAATTCTGTAAATAGAAAAATGTTGATTAATTAAATCATTATTAAACTTATGTTAAATACACTTTATTATTACTTACAAACTATGAAAACATAACAATATACTCCTTTTTAATTATTTATGCCTTACACATACACATCTCACGTTGCTAAAACGTTCATGTATAAGCTTAGATTGCTTATTCATCGTAATATAGTAAGAAGGGTCAATAGTTTATATACTTCCAAATGTGTGTGTGTGTGTTTTATACTAAAAACACAAAATATTTATACAGGGACGAAAGCAAGGTTAGGATATCTGTCATCTGGAGTGAACAAAGAAGAACGTTATGTTATAATATATTTTTAATATGTAAATAATAAATCATTATTTAGTGAAATGTAGAAAATAATTTAATATTTAAATATAAAAATATTCTTCCATAGCGTTCTTCTACAATGCCTACTCCAGATAGGACAGATATTCTAACCTCGCTGTTCATTCCTGTTTTTATAACACAATCTGTGTGTTTTTAGTATGAAACAATTGAAAGTTTATGGGATATTGCTCCTTCAAACGCGATTTACAATGTTGCTTATATATATACAGAACGTCACACACGCGACAAATACTTTTTGGCGCGGTATCATATGTTGCGGTATCTTTTCTCGCTCGCACCCGATGTGGTCTACCACTTCACACGCGTCGCGACATATGATACCGCGCCGAAAAGTATTAGTCATTTTTTTTTCTATGATACGAAAGTGACGCAAAAATGATGTCGCATGTTGCATGTAAGACACCCTGCATAAATGCACAATACATTGTACATTTACAAGCATGTTAAGATTTATTAAAAAGAGAACGACGCATACATTCATGTACGCACGATTTATATGCTTCTAAATTAGTTTATAAACAGCGTGCAACCTTTTATCATTTGCAACTTATCCACGTATTTATTTCAACTTTAACATGTAGTCTAACATTAATACTGTTTACAATTTAATATAAAATCTACCATAATTCGGTTCGATGAGAGAGAGAGAGAGAGAGAGAGAGAAAGGGAGAGAGAGAGCGAAATAGATAAACGGAGAGAGATATATTTATATAAAATTTAATCATATGGTACTTTTTGATTCACGGATTATGCGTATAAAGCGACATAAAATCTATAAAATGCTGGAGTTACAGATTTTCTGTCGCATATTTATACGCATTATTCGCGAATCAAAAAGTACCACCTAATTAAATTATACATACTTATATCTCTCCGTTTATCTATTTCTTTCTCTCTTTCTCTCTCTCATTCTCTTTCTCTCTCTCTCTCTCTCTCTTTCTCTCTCTCTTTCACACGTACACCGAATTGTGATAGATTTCATGTTAAATTAAGCAGTGTGAATGCTAAACAGCATGTTAAAGTTGAAATTAAAATGTAGGCAAGTTGCGAATGGCAAATGCTTTTCGGCGTGATATCATATGTGGCGGCACATCAAAAACGGTTGGCCGCACACTTTGAGTGGCGAGCGAAGAGAGATGCGACATATGATACAGCGCCGAAAAATATTTGTCTTTGCAACTTGTCCACATATTAATTTCAACTTTAACATGCTGTATAGCATTCATATTGCTTTATTTAACATGAAATTTGTCACAATTCAGTGTGCGCGTGAAAGAAAGAGAGAGAGAGAGAGAGAGAAAGAGCGAAAAAGAGGGAAAGAGAGGGAGATAGAAAAAGAGTAAGATAAAGAAGCGGAGAGAGATATATATAATTTAATCATGATACTTTTTCATTAATGCGTGATGCGTATAAAGTGAAAAAATCTATTTACGCTACACATTTTATACATTTTCCGTCGCTTTATACGCCTTTCGCGTTAATCAGAAAGTATCATGGTTAAATTATATATACCTACATCTCTCTCCGTTTCTCTATTTCGCTTTCTTTTTCTCCCTCTCTTTCTCTCTCTCCCTTTCTCTCTTTCTCTCTCTCTATCTCTTTCTTTCTTTCGCGCCGAATTGTGATGGATTTCATGTTAAAATAGACAGTCCCACACAGCACGAAAGGTTTCTATAAGGTTTCTGAAAGATTTCATAAAAGGATTGAAACCTTTAAAAAAGCTTTAAAAAAATGTTTCTAAAATGTGTAAATGTCCGTTTTTGAATCCATCAGTAATGTTTTCAAAAATCTTTTGTAAACCTTTCCATAAACATTTGAAAAGCATTTCTTAAAAGTGTACAGAAACATTTCAAAAAACATTTTGAAAGCAGTTTGTAAAAGCATGTAAAAAAACTATCTGGAAACGTTCTAAATACCATTCTTTAAACATTTTTATAAGTATGTTATAAATTGTTTTAAAAATCTTTCAAACAATGTTTTTAAAATGATTATATGTCCGTTTTTTAATCCATTAGTAATGTTTCCCAAAATCTTTTATAAACCTTTCAATAAATGTTTCAAAGACGTTGTTTCAAAGTGTATAGAAACATTTAAAAAAAGATTTATACAAGCAGTTCGTAAAAGTTTTCACAAAAATATCTGGAAACGTTCGAAAAACCATTCTTGAAACATTTTTATAAGTATGTTATAAATTGTTTACAAAAACCTTTCAAAAATGTTTCTATAAATGATTTTTACGTTGATTTTGCATTCCTCTGTTAATGCGAAGAAAACAATTCTTTAAAAAATGAGACTTTCCAATGATTTTTTTTATTTCTTATTATAAAACAAATACGAAACACAAATATTAATTATAATTTCAGTTTCTTACTAGAATTACATTTTTACTACATAACTATATGGCAAAATCATTAGTACATTATATAATTATAAAAAATATGCATCATTAATACTTTACATAATAGTACTTTAAACATTAGCTGAATAAAATGGTAAAGACAATTATTTTAAAAACAAAACCTTTCAATATTATGATATATCATTTTTCTAATTCGACAACGTTACTCTTAAATTATAAAAGTTTAACTTTAAAATCCATAAAATCTTATCTTCTTACATACTAATATAAATTATATAAATAATACTTCGTATAATATTATTCGCTATCTTCATCTACTAATGACGAGAATTGAAGGGGAGTAAATGCCTTTCTTGACGGCGTGCTGTAAAGAAATATTTTTGTGTAATTTATTATGAATTTTCATTCAAATTTAAATGTAATATTATTTATTATTTGAAAATTACATCGCGATTCAAATTTATCATCAATCTTAATGTTAAAATATTTAATTTATATTTATTTTAAACAAATTTCTAAGTAATAATACACTTTTATCGGCGATTAAAATACTGAGAAGTCCTTTTAGGTTTGAAAAATTTCAATAGTTTAGAGATGTTAAACTTTGTATAAAAAGGTGATTCATTAGACTTTTTTGTTAACTTTTTTGTAAAAGTTATTTACTAATTGATAAGTTTGGAACGATTTTCTATAAATACGTGGAAAATTATTTATTAACTTACCCTACACGTTTCAAACGAGTTTGTTTTGAGTCCAGATAACTAGATATTTTTTTTTATGGCTTCTTCAGTGATTGCCGGAAATGATTGTTTAGCTGCCTCTAAAAAAAATTTTTAATTTAAATTTAATGTTATGGTACCTTTTATTCTTACAATGCCCAATTATATATATTCAATTCGTACCAAACATGCATTTACAAAAAGATAACTCCTTAAAACTTTCATTCTTCATTTTAGTTTCCTGATTAATCTTTTGACCAACAAAGCTGTAATGTTTTAACGCACTATCTAGTATGGTTCTTTGGAAAATGTTGTAAATAAAATTACCCTCATTATTTCCTCCAATACTTTTCATATAATCAATCTGAAAAATAGTTATATACAAACTTAGTATTTTTTATATAAAAATTAAAATTTGTAAGCTTTATATTATTTAATGAAACCAATCAACCATTTAAAATATCATAAAAGGTAAAACCCAAACATCTAAAAAATATCGATGAATTATTTTATTTACGTGCATATTTATGATTTTAAACATGATTTTTGTTCGTAAGTAGAACATAATATTTGCACTAGCAATTTTTACTTAAAAATTATGTGTATCATATATAAATAATTTTAACAGGATGATGAAAGTTTTGCATAGACATTTGTTTTAAATGTATATAAAATAAGAGAAATCGCATCATACAAGATAAGCATGCATATGATAAAGTGTGAAAGCGGTGGCAGTAGCGAAATGGAAAGATGCATCAATTTCGTTCAATATAATCGTAATGTAATTGTACAAAGATTAGTAAAGCATCAAGATATTATAGCATTCTGGCACCACTCTTTTTAATTACCTATATGCATATGTTTGTATACACAGGTTTGTATACACAGATTTGTATATTGGTATATTGTGCAATTCACATTTAGTACAAGACACATCTATATGGAAAATGTATGTTTATAATTATTCTATGTACAGTCAGCAGCGATTAATTCTGTCACCCCCGTTTGAAAATATTTTGCGTGCGAACAAAATGTGGCAACAGCGCGTATGGGATAAGCTGTAGTTGGAGCAGTGGGTGTGTTCAAATCACGGCTGATCGCATACACGCTGTTGTCACATTTCGTTCGCGCACAAAATATTTTCAAACGAGGGGTGACAGAATTAATTGCCGCTGACTGTATCACATAATATTGTGTACTATTTGTTTACATTATTGTTTCCTCCTAGAGAAAGCTTTTGTGATAGTATATTTTTTGGGTTACGAAACAAAAGATATAAATTAAAAAACATATGTTTTGAGGTTGTAAGAATTGAATTATAGTGTTTTTAGAAAAAGTCTGTACTTACCACATTGAAAGTGAAATTCTTACGTATCAATTTTTGCTCTAGTTTTTGTATGGTCTTGTTAGGATCACCGATAGGAAAATATTCTTCGCATAATGTTTGCTGTGTAACTGAAGAAATTGGAGTATTTGACGTAGCTCTCATTTCATTTGACACCTTAAGTGATTTTATTAATTTGTCAGTGTTTTCTTGTTTCAACGACAACTGATGTAGATTTTTTAATAATTTTGTCTGTTTTTCTAAAAAAAAAAATTTTTACATTATAATGTAATGACATTTTTTACAAAACTATATATAGTTTACAAAACTATATAGAGTTTTGTAAAAAATGTTATCAATTTTGTACTATATTATTATTATTATAATACTACAACTGTTAATATATTATTACTTGATATATTACGTAATACTTTTAATAACTGTGAATTAGTAAGTTCAACAATTTTTGACTCTACACTTTCAGGCTTTTGTAAAATTTGTTGACCCGACATTCCATTATCCGAATCAATGGATGGACCAGTGTTACGTCCAATAATTCACCTGGCGATAAATTACCTTCTGCACAAGTCGGTCTTCTCTCGCGTCTACCTCGGTGGACGTTTAAGAAGCTGCTCTTTATTTTTTATGGGCAACCTGCTAGGCCGGCTATACCCAGGGACGCCGAGAGCTTGAGATTTGATTGAGAGTATCGGACAGAGAAGGAAACTGACGGTCGGGTTGATAAATAAAATATTTTACAAGTATAATGTCATTTATTCATTTATAAAACCTTTACGTCGATATAATGTTTATTGGTCCTGACGTGACTCGTGGAGGACTTGAAATTGAGTTACAATATTACTGAGCTCCAGTTCCGGATTGTTAGGCTGGTTGAGGTAAGTTGTGAAAGAAGTGAAGTTATCTTGCGCTTCTTCAGGGATGACGTTCTCGACGTCGTAAGTGAGGTTCGCGGTGTCCTCGTTGGGAATATGAAAGGTTTGTTCGTCGTTAAATTGTAAAAAGGGATCGTATTCTGACGATACAATTTGTTGGCTTTGATCTGGGATATAATATTCGGGGTCGGAGAAGAAATGATTAGTTGAGTCTGTTCCGAACATATTTGGTTCTGAATGCGACAGATCCGGAAATTGCGGATGAGAATAATCGGTATAAGGTGGAAGGTTACGTATAGGCAAATAAACGTCTGGAGAAGGGGATCGAACGATTACTCGCGTAGGAAAAATTTGGACGTTAAGATTTAAGGATCTGCGTGTCCTACGTTCGCGCAGCCTATGGAGACGTCGCTCGCTACGGTCGATCTAATTCCTCCGTTGGAAAGGAGAGACCATCTAACGGTTAGATAAATTTATATGAATAATATGTTTCGTTGAAGAGAGATTGCTTTATTACTTAAAATAATTAAGTATGACTCACGTTTGCAGCGTGATTTACTTACTAATGAAAGCGAACGGAGATGAAAGGTTAATCTATGTGAGACTGCCCTTCACCTGTTAATGAATTAACTTTATGTCAGTGATTGTTATAATAAACCTGTATAAAAAAAAAAAGAAAAAGAATTGGTAATAATGTGGGTGAAGAAAGAAAAGGGTTTGAAAAGGAGTATTGATATCTATTAAAGCCGGGAATGAAGTTTTGTATGTTATCGGCTATAAGTAAAGTATCTCTAAGTGGTAAAGTGGAGTTCTATTTTATCATTAGTTAGTAACGTAAAGAATATTAATATTTGTACCTTTAAACATCGAGGGTTAACGTTTTAAACATTGAAATAATGATTATAATAATTTGCATTAAAAAAAGAGAGAGATAGTGATGCAGGGAAAGGGTAAGAATTTGAATATGAGTATTAATATCGATATTCTGAATATTAGTACTCGATATGTCGATAATTATATTTTAGGCTTTGAAATAAATAAATTCTCAATGATTCGTCAAGATCACTGTCAGTCGGTATGGTAAAGTATTCGCAACTATTTGAAAATGCAAGGTGTCAAAAGCGTAAAAGGGATAGAGAGGTAGGTGTTCATCCGGCTAGGCCGGGTTCTCAGGTCCTTGTCTTATTAGGCTAATGCAACGTTCACTTTACTAAACGTGCACCTCTGAGATGGCTTGCGAATATACCTTCTGACAGGATATTATCCTAATGTGTATTAAACAGGGTGAGGTGTACACCGGTCAAAATGAGTTTAATTTTAATATGCAAGGATTCTGGGTACGTGTATTAATATCTGTTTGACTCTCGTTGGTAAAACCTTGTATAGAAGATTCGCACGCCAAGGTGGTAGTTTTCGTTAATGGTCACTCGCGGATTCGTTTAAATATACTTTTATTATTCAAATCACAAATTATAACAAGAGTGTTAGAAACGAAGCGGACGATATTTCAACAAAAGATGTATATTGATCTATCTCGTCTCGTGGCTGGACGCTCAATAATGATCCGAGACACGTAGCCAAGGTGCGAAGCGAGAATTTTTGGGGATTTGCGCAGGCGATTCGCGTCGAGCAAAGGAAAGACAGGCGAGTAACACGTGGATCACATGTGCGTTTGACGTGTTGTCCCGCGTTGGCGCGAATAATTACTGAGAGGTCGAACGATAACATAAACGGAGAATTGAACGACCTATACTTTAGGATTAGGCTTATTCCTGAACAATATCTATATCAAGAATATTAATACTTGTACTTTCAAGCATCAAAGATTAATGTCTTAAGCATCGAAGTAATAATTCTTAGTAATTATCAAGACCTCTGTCATTCGGTTTGGTAAAGTAATTCGTTTGGATTATAGAGCAGAGAGAGAGAGTAAGCAGGGGTGGGTAAAGAAATACACGGTTGTCCGTGAATTCTGGTCCTTAAAGGCTAATGCATACGTTCACTTTACTAAACGTGCATCTCAGAATCGTAGCAACGAATTTACCTTATGACAGAGTATCGTTCTATAGGTAGTAAATAGAATAAGGTAATGTACACTTGTCAAAATGAATCGAATATCGATATGCAAAATCACTGTCAGTTGATGTGGTAAAGTATTCGCAACTATTGGAAAATGCAAGGTAATAAAAGCGTAAAAGAATAAAGAGATAGGTGTTCATCCGGCTAGGCCGGGTTCTCTGGTCCTTGTCTTAATAGGCTAATGCGACGTTCACTTTACTAAACGTGCACCTCAGAAATAACTTGCGAATGTACCTTCTGACAGGATATAGTTTCTAATGTGTACAGAGGAATTAGCGGCATTCAATTCGCTAATATGTGGTAGGATACAGGGTTACATACATATATAAGTAAGCAGTGATACAATAAAATACATAAATATATTTATTATAATGGATTGAATAAGTATACGATATTGGTTAAATAGTATTGAATAGTATTGGATAAAATATTGAATAGATCGACGATTGTAACGCAGACGTGTGCAGATGCAAATCGTAAATTGAAATAATATCGAGAATGCAGAGTAATATATGGCTTATATCTATATTCAAAATTCAGAGTTCGGAATGTAACGTGAGATTGAGTTAATATTGAATAATTAAATATAATAATTAAATATAATGATTAAATATAATGAGTGTCCGTCGCGCTTTACTATTTAGGGATATGTGAACTGGCTTAAATACTCACAAGGTTAGACAATGTCTAATGTTCCTTGCTATGGTACACTTCGCTACTGTGTTCTTCCCTCTGAGTCTGAAGATTTGAGGAGCCTCGGTACCTCGGTCCGAAATGGCGGCTATGCCTCACCAAAATGGCGGCTATGTCTCGTTATCTTCAGGACCCCGTAGAAATTGCTGGTTGATTGCTGGATTAGTGCTGATTGACTGGAACAACTTTCGGCGGATCACTGTCGTTCCGTGCCGGGTGCAGGGTTTATATACCGTAAAATGTGGCTCGCTCCTCCCATCGGGCGATGCGGCTTAGCCAATGGCAAGAGAGATATGCCGGGGAAGTACCGGAGACAATCTGTTCCTGGTAGATATTGCGTCGGTAAAGTCCCGGAGAGATGGTTTCTCAGTAGCGATAGCGGTGTTCCTTTGGTGACTCATCGCTAACGGTTTTCAACCGTCCTTTATTCTCAGTAGCAATAGCGGTGTTCTTTTGATGATTCATCGCTATGCGCTCCGACTTTTCTTATCGTATTCTTAGTAATGATATTTCTTAACGGTCCTTCTATAACGGTTTGCAGGTTGCAACGTGTTTCAGCATTGCATCATGCATTGCATCATGCTTCTGGAATGTAACGGTTCTCAACCGTCTTTCTAGAATTTTCTAGAATCTTCTAGACGTTTCTTAAGAGTAAAAGCCGAGTTCACATAATAATGTTTCATACCTAATTATCTCATCATTATAGTATACTACTTTATAAGCGATATTTAGGCATTATCCCTTAGAATTTGCGATTTGAAATAAAATGCATTGGTCAGTTAAAACTTATCAATTTACATTTACATTGCATAGCTATATGTAAATAGAGAGTTTATGTCAGGAATGAATTTCTAAACTGTCCCTGACTAAGTTTAACACTCAATTCGCACATTTCGGGTATAATGTTATTACGCATATTGCATATGATTTTTGTCTTCTAAATTATAAATGAGAGTTTTAAGGTTAATATATTTGCTATAGGTACGCTTATTGGCTGGTAATGTTAGTCCTCACATTTGTCGTTGGTCGGTAAGGTAGTTTTCTACCTTATCATTAGTGGGCAAGTTTTATCTGTAGTAGGTAAGTCTAGTTTCTGTTTTATCATTGGTCGGTAATGTCGATTTCCTTATTGTCGTGTGTTGGTCAGTGAAGTGCCGTCTAAAGAAAAGTCCTACATATTCGTGGCTGTATGAAGTGTGTAAGACACTCAGGGGTTAGAGCGCACGACGGGTATAGTATAATTAGGGATTATGGTCATACAATGTGTACGGTGCCTAGGGGCTCGCAAGTATAAATGGTATAGAGTATACAGGGGCATTAGTAGTATGCAATATGTACGGTGTTTCAGGGGTTAGAACATACATTCGTTGTCTGATTTAGGCGCGTTTATTTTCTAATTTATTTATGTTTCCTAACGAACGATCAAGAGTAGAGTATCTTTGTCGGTTATGTCTCTTATAGTTTCAATATTGGTTTTTAACGGTGAGCTGCTACTCTTATTATTGTTCGTGAGAAGACATGTTTTAACCTATGAGTAATTATATGTGTGATTAAATATTCGGTTAATACCGGTCTTTCATGCAGGTTAGAGATTGTCATGACTAATAGGTTAAAGAATTAATTTTTGAAAAAGATTGAGACCTTGAAATTTGTCTGGACGTTACACCAGCTTAAAAAAATATGTAATATAAGTTAGTTGAAAATTGTCTTGTACACCGTAAAAAGTACCGATTGAAACCGCCTACATCATTTAAGGCTGATAATCTTGTAACTTGCGTTGAACGATATGAAAAATGTATTAATTGAATGAAGAATACCAAATGAAGTAATAAATTTTTAGCAAATTTAATATTTTCAATGTTTTGTATTAGCATTTTATTTGACAATATAACAATCGCAGTGTGTAATTTTAAAAAATGTTCGTAAATTTTTGATTTCAAAATATCTTTCAATACAACCGGACCAAAGTAAATCAGAAAATGTCTGAATTCAGTGGCCTTCCAAATTTTATAATATTTTAATGATCTTGAGCGTCTGTTAAATTCGAAAGGTAGTACATACTTTAAATTTTCTAGCCTTTCTGAAACTAATGCTATTTGTTTTGCAGATAGTTTATACATTTTACTCCTTCTGCCTTTATTACCAATCCAATGTCGTATTAACTGTTTCATAACACCAAGATAAACCAAGTGCATACAATCTAAAGTTACATTGGAAACTAAGCCTACTTTAGGCAATTTATTTAAAATTGTAGATCCACGTTGATAATCGCCTAAATACTTTAAATTTTGAAAATCATTATCAGATCTTAGTAAATCATTACATAGCTTCAAAAAACTTTTAAAGGTTTTCACTGGAAAGCATACACAGTTTCCGTAGTCACCCTCAATAACACATTTGCTACAGCTAAAATAGCCAGAGGGATACTTTGTGCACAAAACGTACGATTTAGCCGGAGCATCGCAATTGATAATTTTAATGAAGACTTTGTACATTTTGCCATTATGCAAGAATTTATCATTTATAAGTTGTTTCGCTTCTTCTACAAACGATCTTAACAGATTGTTTTGATCTTCAGGTTTGTGTTCACCATAATAAACTCCAGAAAGGTGTACAATATTTAAAAGATCTTTCAGTAAAATTAGTCATAGACCTTTTTCATTTGATCTTCCTGTAATCGGAGCACCATCAATATTAACGGAAAGATTAACGCTATCAAATTTGTGTTTGAGTAAAATTCTACATTCGATTACTGTTTGAACAAAATTTTTAACTCCCAAGTGACAGTATTGTCCATTTTCCATATTAACAATATTTGTCACTCTAGGTGTTTTTAATAAAGTACGAGAGTCTTTGGGAAAAACCGTATCGGTATATTTCTTTAGAATGATTAATAATGCAGCAATAGCGTTATGTTTTATTTGAAAATTTATTGCCCATTCAGCAATTTCTTTTCGAAACTTATCATCCTTTGTCACTAGATTAAAAAAGTCATACACATCTTTATCGTCATTACTTTCGATGTCAGGAATGCTTTTTGCGTCACTATCGCTATAACGATAAACGTCATCTTCAGAGATACCACTCTCATCGTCTACATGATTACTATTTTCACCATCTGAATGATGTAAGACACAAGCATCTGCGTTTAATTGTTGAACGTCAGAGTTGTCACTTTCGTGTGTATAATTTGAATCGATGTAGCATATATGCGGTGCAACATTGAGTATTGGAGATTGGGTGCCACTTTAAATTTGTGGTTGCAAATTTTCACTTTGCATAGATGATTGTTCGGATACGGTACCTTCTACTGCCGATTTGGAACTAATATTTTTATTTTCTACAACCGCTGAATTTTTAATTTCCATTGAAAGTGTGATAGATACTGCTTCATTTTCAGAATCATTATCTTGACTAGAAGTTGAAAATGTATCAATATCACGTAAATCTTCTTCCATACGTTGACGTGCTAATCTTCTAATATGTCTTTCGGATATAGGATTATCTTTCGCTTTTCTTTTTCTTGGCATTTTAAAGCTATTCTGCAGATCAAATTATCCTATATTACAATCGCTCTTCTTCGATTATACACTAAGATTGTTAAGACATGCTTAAAAAACATGCCTTATACAACTACTCAATAAAATGTTTACTCAAGACAACAAAATAACCGATGAAATTTTGAAATTGGTATTAGTTGTAACATTCTAAGATGAAATCATTAAACTAACACACAAACACACACATCTACCCAAATCAATTTACTTTAGATATTTACTAAAATTAATATATATTTTGACAACTTTTAGTCTAACTTCTATGATGTTTTGTAGAAAAAATGAAAAATATGTAATAAGTGGAGAGAAGGAAAAACTACATAACAAATTATTTTTCTATTTTGTAATTTGTCTTTGGCATTTACTGAAAGCCAGATATAAAGATGCATATTTTACTTTATATTTATCATTCATAAATAGATTGGATAAAAGTGATCAATTTTAGAACAGTAAAGAAGAAAAATGACTTTGTAACTTATTTAAAATGTCATAGATTTATAAATAGAAACATTTTATTATGTTAAAAGACCACAAAATAGTTCTTTCTAATAATTATTTAACTTTCGTATTGTAAAATTTAAAACTACAAAATACATGCATGACAACTTCAAAACCTAATTAAATTTATTGTTACTTTATAATACTTGTGTAATAATTAAATTAATGATTATAAAATAATATGTAGATTACACTTACACAGAGTTTCCAATACAGATAGCAAGCAGCAAATTCAGGCAAAAATGGAAATCTATTTTGATGTTATAGTTATATGCGATTGATGCAGAAACTGTAAATATGAAACAAATATTTAAAATTTGAATATCATAAAATATGAATTGAGAAAAGATGACAAGCAAGAAATAAGAAAACAATTTTTTGTAAAAAGTGATTATCCGAATGTAGACAGACATGAACAAAAATTGTAATAAGAAGAATAAAAGAATCATAAGAATATATATAACAATAGATAAAAGTACCAAAGCTAGAGAGATAAACCTATACACAAAGGCAAAAGTTTTTAAATACGTGTAAGATATATTACAAGATATATCTTGCATAGCATAAGTATGCCTGCGTGCGGATAGGCGCACGCATCCTGTAGATGCGCGCGCAGGTGTGAGATGCGCGCGCAGTGGCGCGAACCTCGTGGTCGACAAGGAAGAAGGCGGCGGCCATGACGGCATCATTAGCTAAAGTACAGCGAAGAAGTGTGGTCGGGCGCGCGACGTACAACCACGTCGCAACAACTTGTATGGCATAAGCCTTGTTAGAATATAGAGTCACACGGCGAGAACATGGTATTTGTAAGTGCCATGCGCGTGAATAAAGATTAGTTCAGTTAAACGTGGTGTGACAATTATTACAACCATCTCATGAGCAAGACCCCTTTGTTCGCCTCTCCCGCGGCTTTCCTGACACCCGCGAATCCAGGCATCCCAACAAAGAGAGTCCTCTCATTAAAACATCTACACCTTACCTCACAGCTTCAGAAGTGGGATATCCCTTACTCTGAGTGGTTTTCTTTTTTTTCGCGTCCGGAATTTAGACGCAAATAGATTGCGTCACCCGCATTCTTTCTCTCTTTTTGAAAAAAAAAAAAAACCACAGTGCTCGCGTTGTAAAAAGACTAACGAGTGCGTGTTATTTTCGCGTTGTCCAGTGACTGTCGAATTATTCTCGCGTTGTCCAAAGACTGTCGAAATATTCTCGCGTTGTCCAGTGACTGTCAAAATATTCTCGCGTTGTCTAGTGACTGTCGAAATATTCTCGCGTTGTCCAGTGACTGTCGAAATATTCTCGCGTTGCCCAGAGACTGTCGAATTATTCTCGCGTTGTCCAAAGACTGTCGAAATATTCTCGCGTTGTCCAGTGACTGTCGAAATATTCTCGCGTTGTCCAGTGACTGTCGAAATATTCTCGCGTTGTCCAGAGACTGTCGAATTATTCTCGCGTTGTCCAAAGACTGTCGAAATATTCTCGCGTTGTCCGAAGACTGACGAGTCAATCCTTGCATTGCCAAAAGGCGGTCAAGGCTTTCTATAATTTTCAATGTTTTAATCGCATTCGAAAATTTTCTTTGTCACGAAAAGTGCCGGTTAGACGCCATTGGTATCAAATGCGTCGTTTGCGCTAAAAAGCAGTCGCCATTTTTAGTTTTCTTAGTGCCTTTGTTTCCCGAGCTCACGAGTCGCGAGATTCCCCGCGCTTTCAAAATGTCTACAGACACATCGATGGAACTCGTCAAGGCGAAATTAAGTGATTTATCTTTTCCTCTCTTACGAGCTGAAGGAAGAAAATACGGCATCATCCTATCAAGTCAAGATAAGGATAGATGGATAGATGAGATCTTAGATCACATAATTAGACAAGAAAAGCTGCAATTAGAAAAAAATTCTGAGCAAACAGAGACGACAATGGAGGAACAAAACCCATCACATTCCGATGTATCAGGTAATTTGAAAGAAAATCATCCTAGTTCTAATCTGTCTTTTAAAATTGACTCACAGGACCAGGCATCCACAAATACACAGCCTCAATCTTACGCCTTGTTGAAAGAACAAATAGACCAGCAAAAAGACATGCTGCAACAACTAGTTAAGCAGCAGTCCATCATGCAACAAATGTTCATGTCAATGTCCGTCTCAAAAACTTCTACGCTAGAACAGCAGCATCAATTGCCTGTTTCAATGTCGCAGCATCACCTGCCTATCTCAACACAGCATCAATTGCCTGTTTCAATGTCGCAGCATCACCTGCCTATCTCAACACAGCATCAACTGCCTGTTTCGAGTCGCAACATCAACTGCCTATTTACACACAGCAACAACTGTCTGTCCCAACGACACAGCATCAAATGCTAGTCTCAACGGCTCATAATCAAGTACCCATTTCTTCACAGCAACTGCATATTACTACGCAGCCTCAAAGGTCAACCACTATGCAGCATTTAGTGCCAACACATATACAGCACCAATGCTCTACAAGTTATCCAAACCAAGGATCCTCACCAGAGACGCCTCTGTTGAACTACTACAAAGTTCAGGAGTCATATTCAGAAACTCCTCAAGTAACAGATTATGCAGACTCGCAGATACCTGTTTTCTCACCACAAGGTATGGTGCGACACAAATTTCAAGATACTAATAATAACCTTGTTCCAGAAATGTCATTCGCTGCCACAGCACAAGCCATCAAATTCTTAACAAATTTCATATCTACCTTTGATGGTACGGAAGAAGAAGACGTCTCTCTATGGTTGGGAAAAATTGAGACCATAGCAAACAAGCATAATCTGCCTCCTATAGTCAAGCTAACAGCGGCTACTTCCAAACTAAATAAAGCTGCCCGCCGTTGGATGGATTTAAATCCTGGAGATGTAAGTGAATCCTGGGACACTTTTAAAGATGCAATCATTCGAAGATTCAAAAAAAGAATCCTCTTCAACGTAGTAATGCAGAAAATAAATGACAGAAAATGGAATTTCGCATCAGAAAGTTTTCAAGAATACGCCATGGATAAGCTTGCATTAATACATCCACTCAGGCTTAATAATGAAGACACCATCCAACTGTTAATAAATGGTATTAACAATCTTTCCATTAAATCAACAGCTGCCTATATACGGGCAGAGACAATAGATCATTTTTTAGAGGAAATGCACCATATCACTGAAGTGTGCAGAACCACTAAAACTGTTTCAAAAAATGACAAAAGATACAACCCCTCGAAGAATAACGACTTCAAGGACAGCAACGGTTCCCCTAAAAATGGACAGCAAAAGCCAGAAATTTTTTGTGCCTATTGCCGCAACAAGGGTCACCTAAGAGAGGATTGCAGAAAATTAAAAAAGAGGGAGCAGCAAAAAGCATCATCCCCAACAACTTCTCCTACGGTAGCGACAGTCGATGAACAGCCAAGCAGTCCATCTTCTATAGTAGCGGTAACATTTAAAGATAACGGTAGGAAAATTGTTTCCCAAGACACCGTCCTTAATATTGTTAAATTAAATAACGTCGCATGCGAGTTACTAGCAATGATAGACACGGGAAGCCCGGTCTCTTTCATCTGCCATGCCACTTTTAGTAAATTTTTCTCATCTCAATCTTTGCGATTTAACAGCAGTAAACAAACATATAGAGCGGTAAATAACACTACCATTTCAACTCTGGGTTCAATAAAAACGAATTTAGTTTTAAAATCCTTGCCAAATTTTACAGCATCTGTAAATATGCTAGTTTTAAAAGATAATTTTTCTTCCATGGATTTGATTTTAGGAAGAAATTTCCTTCAAGACAATGAAATAACTTTCACCGTCTCTTTGACTAATAATGAATCAAAAATTAAAGTTGATTTATTTTCAGAAGTAGCCTTTTTTTTTTGTATCGCTGGGGAAACCATCATGGTACCGTACACCCCCGGGTAGGGGTGAGGGTTATGTGGGACTCCTTGTTCTCCTTGATCGAGCTACGAATAGTTCGACCAGGGGGCCCGAGACCTACCTCACTAAAACCCCAGCGGGTGTCCACCTCGGGCGTTGGATAGGGGACGGCGAGGATGCTGGAATCCCATGCCGTCTCGCCGTCCCCCCGCCAAGCCGTCTCCGGGGAGCTGCCTCGACCTTGCGGCCAAGACCCCTCCCCGACCGCACAGTCAATGACTGTGCGGTTTCCTCGCGGTTGCAGCGCAGGGCGAACACCGGCCCTACGCCGCGCCCTCCCAAAGAGTTTGGGGGGCGGGGTCACGGCTCGAGTATTCCCGCTCGAGCCGCCACCCCCCGCCCCCCAGTGTTGCAACTCCTGGACCCCCAAGAGGGTAGTCCGGTTCGGCTTTCCACTGGGGGAGCCCTCAACCAGGGGGTTCCTCTCAGAAGGAGAGAAACCCCCTTCCGTGGACGGTGTTGCCCTTCCACCGGTGCCTTACGGCTCCCGGTGAAAGGGCCCCACGCGTCACGTCCCGTCCTTGAGGGGGGGGCCAGGCACCCAGACGGGAGGGCAAAAACCCACCCGCAGGGATACGTGGCCCCATCCCATTCGTGGCCCACCCGGCTGCGGTCCCCCTCTTCCCCCTAGGGGTCAGGGTTCGCACGCAACCTGGGAGGCCTCTCCTTCCCGGAAGTTGCGGGGGGGGAGGGAGCGCGCCTAAGCGCCCCATGTCCCCCCCCCCGACACTCTCACCCGGCATCAGACGACGCCGGGGTTTTACGGGTCCCCCCCCCATCCCCGCCGCCGCCCGCAGCCGCAGCTTTAGCTGCAACCACCGACGACGGGGAAGAGGAAGGGAGACCCCCACCCCTAGGCCTCGCAGGGGGTGTCATAAGACACCCCCGCTCCCCGAGCCTATGCCGGCACCTGGCCAGCCGGAGAAAGTCCACGCAGAGCGGACACCTCGGGCCGGCCAGGCACCCCGCCTCCTTGTGGCCAGGGGAGCCGCAGTTGTAACAGCGGCTACCCCTGTCCACCAGCGAGATGTACCGGCGCAATGTGTGACCAACACACAGGCACCGGTAGCACCTCGCCGCCCCCATAATGTTGACGTCGGTCGCCTCGCCGACGCCAACTCCCCTCTTCCTCTTTCTCCTCCTCTTCTACCCCGCCACTGGTGGTGCCCTCTCCTTCACTGGAGATGGTGGTGGTGGTCCTTTCCCTTTTGACCCCTCCCCTTCCCCTTCTCCTTCCCCATATCCCCTTCCCTGACCTTTTTCCCCCTCCCCAGCACCTTTACCCACTCCCCAGTGGCGGTACCCCCCTTCTTTTCCTCTCGGGGTCCCCTGGACCCCCTCCCCTCCGACGAGTTCTCCGAGGCGTCTCTCCACCAACCCCAGCCGGTCGGAGCTGTCCGCCAGCATTGAGGATATCTCCTCCAATCTGGTTTCCAGCTCCGCCGGCATAAGGGCCGCGGCACTCGACGCCCCGGTCTCCCCCGTCTGTGTCTCCGCGTTCCGGGACTTATCCCCGGGACACGGGGCCACCTCCGTCTGTGTCCCCCGATCCCGGACTTCTTTTCCGGGATCAGGGGCCTCCTCCGTTTGCGTCCCCTGGTCCCTTCCGGGGTCAGGGGTCGCCTCCATCTCCTCCTTGAGCCGGATATACTCCCGGTTCACCAGCTCGGCGATCATCTGGACGTACCTGCTCGACCGCGCGTGTAGGTGGATCGAGAAGGCTCTCGCGTCCTGGATGACCGCCGGGCCCAATTCCTCCCCCTTTGTCAGCTGACTGAGACCCCATATATAGGTCCCAGTCGCTTCACACAGCTTGTCGTGGTCCCTCTCCGCCTCACGGAAGATCTCCGCGAAGGAGACCCCAACTAGGTCGGCGTCCTCCACCCACGGAGCCAAACTCCTTGGCTTCGGACCCCTCAGCTGTGCTGCCGCCCCGCCCTGGCTTCGGACCCCTCAGCTGTGCTGCCGCCCCGCCCTCAGAAGTAGCCTCAACGGAAATCGTTGAACTCCCAAAAAAGGACTCTATTCCTTTTCTATCGGAATTAAAATCTGACTTTGGTCCAGAAGCCGATCATAAATTAATTAAAGTAATTAAAGAAGTAGAAGATACAGACGTCCCACCAGTGGAGGACGATCACTCGGTTAAAGTCTCGTTAAAGGACGATTCTATTTACGCTTACGCGCCACGAAGATTTGCGTGGTCTGAAAGGCAGCAGATCAGAGAGATTACGGACGACCTACTTGATAGAAATATTATTAAGTATAGTTCTTCTCCGTACTGCGCTAGAATAGTTCCGGTTCGAAAAAAGAACAATACCATGCGTCTTTGTATTAATCTGAGACCTCTTAATAGTAGAGTGATAAAACAAAAATACCCCTTTTCACTGATAGAAGACTGCATATCGCGTTTAGGTGATAAAACGATATTTACCTTTTTAGATTTAAAAGACGGGTTTCACCATATAAAAATCTTTCCAGAACACACTAAATATTTTGCGTTTGCCACACCGGATGGCCAGTTCGAATTCGTGAAACTTCCTTTCGGTTATTGTGAAGCACCAGCTGAATTTCAGCGTCGTCTTATACAAATTTTGTCACCATTGATCCGGGAAGATAAGATATTAGTATACATAGATGATATTTTGATTCCATCCACATCGGTTGACGATAGTTTACGCGTTTTAAAACAAGTTATGTTAATTCTTAAACAATATAATTTTCAATTGAATTATAATAAATGTCTTTTTCTGAAAGAAAAGATAGAATACTTAGGATATGTAATTTCCCCTACAGGAATTACATTAAGCGAAAGACACGTGAAAGCTGTTAAAAACTTCCCCATACCAAAAAAGATAGTAGAAATTCAAAGATTTTTAGGTCTCACCAATTTCTTTAGAAAATTTATTAAAAACTATGCTTTTAAAGCAAAACCTCTGTGACGACCCGATTAGCCGTCACTAGTCGCCCGCGCTCATGTAAACGGCCTCTTTCGGGGCCACCACACGAACACGTTGGGAATCCGCCTTTCGCCCCCACCCGTCACTCGGCCCCCTCCAAGCTAGTCTTAGAGTGGGGTGGCCGACGGGTATAAAGAGCGGCGCAGCCGAGACTTCGGCACCAGTCCCGTCCTGGTCCCTCGAGCGTACTCAGGGATCACTCCTCAACTCCCACACTCCAAATCACCCCGGCCGACGAGCGTTCTCGTCGTGCAGGCCGAGCGTCCTCGGTCACCGGGTCCTGTCCGTAAATCACCCCGGCCGACGAGCGTTCTCGTCGTGCAGGCCGAGCGTTCTCGGTCATCGGGTCCTGTCCGTAAATCACCCCGGCCGACGAGCGTTCTCGTCGTGCAGGCCGAGCGTCCTCGGTCACCGGGTCCTGTCCGTAAATCACCCCGGCCGACGAGCGTTCTCGTCGTGCAGGCCGAGCGTCCTCGGTCACCGGGTCCTGTCCGTAAATTACCCCGACCGACGAGCGTTCTCGTCGTGCAGGCCGAGCGTCCTCGGTCACCGGGTCCTGTCCGTAAATCACCCCGGCCGACGAGCGTTCTCGTCGTGCAGGCCGAGCGTCCTCGGTCACCGGGTCCTGTCCGTAAATCACCCCGGCCGACGAGCGTTCTCGTCGTGCAGGCCGAGCGTCCTCGGTCACCGGGTCCTACCTGAAAGTCACCGGCGCCCGACGGAGCTCGCCCTTCTCAGGGCGCCCGTACGCGTGTCCGCGTTGGAAACTCTAGCAATAAGTCGTGTCCGCGTCCGTATAATCTGGTCGCGTCTCGTCCGTAATATTTCTATCCGTCAATCCTAGCAATAAGTCGTGTCCGCGTCCGTATAATCTGGTCGCGTCTCGTCCGTAATATTTCTATCTGTCAATCCTAGCAATAAATCGTGTCCGCGTCCGTATAATCTGGTCGCGTCTCGTCCGTAATATTTCTATCCGTCAATCTTAGCAATAAGTCGTGTCCGCGTCCGTATAATCTGGTCGCGTCTCGTCCGTAATATTTCTATCTGTCAATCCTAGCAATAAGTCGTGTACGCGTCCGTATCATCTGGTCGCGTTTCGTCCGATTATACTGTGCTGTGTATAAGGGTTTGAATCACGGGAGAACCACAGGAAGGTGGCCCCGAATAAACTCTACTTTTACCAGAGCAACCGTGTGTCATTGTAAATCTGAGTCTCCCCTCTTCCCGAATCCTGGCACCGACGAGCCGATCCGTGGCGTCGGGAAAGGTGCAACGTTACACCTCTTACGGATTTATTAAAAAAATCTGTATCCTTCAAATTTGACGAAAATTGTCAGACAGCTTTCAATCTTCTTAAAAATGAGCTAGTTTCAGCGCCCATTTTATCTGTATATAATCCCACGTTACCCACAGAAATCCATACGGATGCTAGTGCAGTCGCAATAGCTGGCATCTTGCTTTAAAAGCAAAAATCCAATAATTGGTCGCCAGTTGCTTATTACAGTCAGTGCACTAATGGTGCTGAAAGTAACTATCATAGTTTTGAACTAGAGATGCTCGCAATAGTCAAAACTGTCGAAAGATTCCATATTTACTTATATGGAATAGACTTTACAGTAGTTACAGATTGCAATGCGGTAGTGCATGCAATCAATAAAGCCTGTCTAAATCCTCGAATAGCGAGGTGGATCCTGAGATTACAGGATTATACATTCAATACCAAACATAGAGAGGCCCTTCGGATGGCGCATGTAGATACTCTCAGCAAAGCTGTCTGCTTCACAGAAACAATTCCGCTAGAAAAAGAGCTACAATACAGACAATTAACAGATCCCTTCTTGAAACGTTTGGCTGAAAACTTAGAAAAAAAAGACCAAGAAAAATTCCAATTGATAGATGGTCTAGTTTTTAGAAAAGATACTAACAAACACAGGTTTGTGGTACCGGAAGCCATGGTAACTAACATAATCAGGGTCTACCACGATGATATGGCCCATTGTGGTTTTGAGAAAACCTATCAAGGTTTAGCAAGTCATTACTGGTTCCCTTCGTTAAAAAAACGTATTCGTAGCCACATTGATAATTGTTTAATTTGTCTCATTTCTAATTCTTCTCCCAACTCACGCGAGGGCGAACTCCAATTAACTAATACGCCAGAGCGTCCCTTTCAGATTCTCCATTTAGATCATTTTGGACCTATCAAAGAATCGATAGATGGACAAAAATATATACTAGTAGTGATCGACACTTTCTCAAGATTTACATGGCTCATCGCCGTGAAATCAACCTCTTCTAAAGATTCGGTAAAAGTCTTAACTAATATTTTTCATAATTTCTGTTATCCGGAATCGGTCATTAATGATAGAGCTCATCTTTCACCGCGTCAGAGTTTATCGACTTTCTTAGAATTTATAATATAAAGCATCATCTAGTTGCTGTAGCTGCTCCATGGGCTCTAACGGCATTGTAGAAAGAGTTAATCAATTTCTAAAATCATCCCTTAGGAAACTCATAGACGATTACGAGTGTTGGAATATACACCTAAATACTGTGCAATACGTGATGAATAATACATTTCATTTGTCTTTAAAAGCTTCCCCCTCTAAAGTTCTGCTTGGTATAGAACAGCGTAATAACGCTGACATTGAGTTAGTGGATTTTCTGGATGTAATTGCTAAAAACGAATTAGATTTTCAGAAAGACAGAAAGACCTGTCGTGAAATAGCAGTAGAAGCCACTAACATGATTAAAAAATATAATAAAACCTACTATGATAAAAGACATAGAAAACCGACTAAATACAATGTTGGCGATCTCGTTATGATTAAAGACTCCACTGTAAAACCAGGAGAAGACAAAAAACTTAAGTCTCAATATAAAGGAACATATCGTATAGCTAAGATATTAGATAAAAATAGATATGTAGTCCAAGGCATACCGGGATATAATGTCTCGTCTAAACCATATGATTCAATATTGTCCACGGATCGAATCAAACTCTGGATAAAAGCGATTCCAGAAACCTAGTCATTGTATATACTACTTGTACATTACCGGGTATATATATATATAAAATTATGCTTCTTAAAGCTATACTTAATATATAGTTGTAAACTTAGTCTAACGCAAGTTTGTTTATAAACTAATATATATATATATATATATATATTAGTTTATAAACAAACTTGCGTTAGACTAAGTTTACAACTATATATTAAGTATAGCTTTAAGAAGCATAATTTTTATAAGCAATCGAAGTACAAACATTCTATCCATGATGATTTAATAAGCTTTAATTTAATTTTGAAGATTTATTTAATTTATTAAAATAATATTTTCGTTTCAAGTTCTGATATGCTTATTCTACGTTATCGTTTTTGGTTAAAAAATTATATTATGTTTCAGGCATAATTGCGTCAATTGTATTTGATTACTTTATTTTTCTATCGTTCCGATAGTTTAATAAAACATTCGGGACGAATGCCTAGGCCAGAATGGCCGAAGCTGTAAGATATATTACAAGATATATCTTGCATAGCATAAGTATGCCTGCGTGCGGATAGGCGCGCGCAGGTGTGAGATGCGCGCGCAGTGGCGCAAACCTCGTGGTCGACGAGGAAGAAGGCGGCGGCCATGACGGCATCATTAGCTAAAGTACAGCGAAGGAGTGTGGTCGGACGCGCGACGTACAACCACGTCGCAACAACTTGTATGGCATAAGCCTTGTTAGAATATAGAGTCACACGGCAAGAACATGGTATTTGTAAGTGCCATGCGCGTGAATAAAGATTAGTTCAGTTAAACGTGGTGTGACAATTATTACAACCATCTCATGAGCAAGACCCCTTTGTTCGCCTCTCCCGCGGCTTTCCTGACACCCGCAAATCCAGGCATCCCAACAAAGAGAGTCCTTTCATTAAAACATCTACACCTCACCTCACATACGCAAGAAGAAGTTTTCAGAAAAGAATATTAAAAGAGATAATAAAATTATACCATATAAATATATAATAATATTGAAGTTAATTATACTTACAGTATTCAGTAGAGCTCCCGATACAGACTGACTCTCAATAGTTGGCAAACATATAGAAGAGCAATTACTGATAAAGCTGATGAGTAAAGTGGCAGATGATTGTAGAAGCTATAAATATTAAAAATATTTAAAAATTGATTAACCATAAGATAATATGTAGATAAGAGGATGTGTAAAAGAGGTACATGAGGAGTGGAAGTCATAGAAGAGACAAATATTTGCTGAGTCATTCTTAACAATAACAACAAATAAGCATAAAGAAAAATGTCACTATAATATTAAAATTAATAGAATAAAATTAAGAAAAAACAAGAAAAATCTGTGAACGTACTGAAGGATTTTAGAAAATGGATAATAAAAACTAAATGTTACAGCGAGATAAGATTAAAACAGCACTACAATTATACAAACGAGATAGTGTAAAAAATAATTATACTTACACAGAGCTTCTAATGATGATGCAAGAATTTGGCGGCTAATGACCTAGTTTACATCGATCATAGATCTTATAATCATGGATGGGCCCTTCCCATATACGAAGCACAGAGAAAATCGTGCGAGGAGGATCGACAGAGAGGTATATATTCTATCTCAACTGAAGTACCCCCACTCTGTCATCCTTTTAAGGGGAAGAGCAAGGATCGACAGAGATGGATATATTATTCTATCTCAACTCAGGACCCCCTCTCTGTCTCTCTGTCCACGCGCCATGGCCCATCCATGATTATAAGATCTATGACATCGATATATACTTTGATACGCGTACTAAGTACTACTGGCTAATCACAACTATTCCATTCTTTAGAGGAATTGCTATGATTGGTCAGTATAGTACTTGGTACGCGTATCAAGTGCACGATGTAAATTAGGCCAATGTTGTGGCAACTGGTTTGTTCTTTGTTGTAACCGGAAGCCTACACGTGGAAAAATATGACTATCGCATACCGTTATGCTTAATAACCCATTCGATTGCTTGTAAAAAGTTATACAAAAATTGTATAAACAAACTAGTTGGACAAACGCTGATAATTAAATAATTAATGAATATTGTTCGAGAGCTGTGAAAAAAACGCTTATTTTTCTTATAGAAAAAAAGATAGACAATCAATTGTCTGTAATATAATTAAAGGTTTTTATGCTCATTCAGTCCCCATTAACGTTTTAAGAATAAGCTAATTGTTTTGACTTGGGCTCAAATTTATTCAAAGAAACCTTGCAGACAGCTTTTGATAACCTTTCCAAGAACCTTTTCAAGAAAACTTTCTATGATATTTTCTAAAATATATTTGGATATATTTCTGTAATGTTTTCAAAAGGTTTTTAGAAACATAGAATTTATGGACAAAACATTCTAATAAATATTACATAAACCTTTCAAAAATATTTCATTACGCTTTCTTTGGAATAATTTTAAAATATTTCTCGAAAACTTTCTGAACAGGTGTTTTTAATGATGTTATAACATTTCTATTCAGTTTTTTACAAAATATTACTGAAAGATTTTTACTATATATTATGACATATTTTAAATAACCATTTTTTAATGTTTTCTGAAATATTTTTCGAATAGTTCCTCAAATGTTTTTATGATATTTCATGTATTCTTTCTTTTTTTTTATAAATATTTTTTGGAAATGTTTTTATAAGGTGTTTTAAAGTTTTCGGAGAAAGTTTTCATGAAAGGTTTTTGTAATGTTTTGCATTCCTATCAGTAACCTTTTTAAAAGCTTTTTTTGTAACTTTTCTATAAAACTTTCGTAGAAAACTTTCGTGCTGTGTGGGGTATAATTGCTAAACAGCATAAATTAACATGTAGGTAAGTTACAAATGACAAGTACATTTTGGCTAAGTACCATATGTCGCGGCACATCAGAAACTGTTGACCGCACGCTTCGAGCGGCGAGCGAGGAGAGACGCGACATATGATACCGCGCCGAAAAATATTTGTCACACATTTGGAACTTGTTTATATAATAATTTCAAGTTTTACGTATTTAGCATTAACACCGCCTAATTTAACATAAAATTCGTCGGAATTCGGTGTACGCGTGAAAGAGAGAGAGAGAGAAGGAGAGAGGAAACAAAATAGATAAACGGAGAAAGATATATGTATACATATAATTTAATCATATGGTACTTTTTGATTTACAGATGATGCGTATGAAGCGACAGAAAATCTATAAAATGCCGGAGTTATAGATTTTCTGTCGCTTATTTATACGCATCATCCGCGAATCAAAAAGTACTATATGATTAATTTATACATACTTACCTTTCTCCGTTTATCTATTTCTTTCTCTCTTTCTCTCTCTTATTCTCTCTCTCGCTCTCTCTCTCTCTCTCTCTCTCTCTCTCTCTCTTTCTCTCACATACGTACACCAAATTGTGATAGATTTCATGTTAAATTAGTCAGTGTAAATGCTAAATAGCATGTTAAAGTTGGAATTAAAATGTAGACAAGTTGCAAATGGCAAATGCTTTTCGGCGCGTTATCATATATCGAGGCACATCAGGAGCGGTTGGCCGCACGCTTCGAGCGACGAGTGTTACGTCTCGTGGGGTCGCGGCTGCGAAAATTTGAATGCAGAGCTCGGCTTTTTCCACGAGACACGATCGCTATTACGGGTACGCGAATCTATGCGATTCTCCCCGGGGATACCCGCGATCTGAGGTTATTCGCGCTGGAACTGAGGTGATCGGATTATCGCGTGGGACCTACCTGTGACTCTACTGTAATAAAGATAGCTTCGTCGATTGCTCTATGCGAAACGTCGTTGGGGTTGCGTAAGTAATCTTCGTACGTAGACTGGCAAAGCTCGCACAAATCACAAATTCGCGTGAGGGTAAGTCGGAAGTTGCAGACCTCGCAATTTATTCCAGTGGGTGTTCCGCCTATGATTAAAGTATGCTTCCGAATCTTTGTCCAAAGTAGTTTCGAGACTCTAGGTAAGATGGAGTAGCATGAAATGCAGAGGGCTGTCTTAGTCTCGAAGTGGATGTACCCGATACCGATTTGGCAATAAAATAAGGGTTCAAACGGTACAAAGAGATTAACTTCTGGAGGAGGGGTATATACCTCTAAGGGTGAGTGGGCACATTTGTGCTTGTTGCGTAATCGAATTGATAATGCGTCATTCGCTCGTAGATCTTCGGTGAACCCGGTAGTAATCGAGAAGTCAGTAGTCGTTGGTAAAACCGTCGGTAATTGCTCAGTAAAACACTGGTAAGGTGCCAGTAATGTGTCGATAACCAGTTGGGAAAAGAACGTACGTCGGTATATTGTTGGTAATGTCGGTATAAGAACGTATGTCGGTATATAGTCGGTAATGTCGGTAAAAGAACGTATGTCGGTATATTGTCGGTAACGTCGGTAAAAGAACGTATGTCGGTATATCGTCGGTAATGTCGGTAAAAGAACGTATGTCGGTATATCGTCGGTAAATGGAGAGTGTTCTCAATTGATTATTGTTTAAATGACTACTTTGTTGTACGGATTTACGAAGTTATTTCTTGAGACACAAAGATTTTTAAGAGATTGAACTATTTGCGTTTTTCCGTGTTAGAATTCCGAGGGTTGCACCGCGTGTGGTGGTCGACCCTAGTTTTATAGCCCGACCCTTTTTTTATAGCTTCCGCAGTGACGATGGAAAAGAGGAAAAATGCGTCGGAGATTTTTCTAGAATGTTCTCTTCCACGTGGTAGAAGCGTCTCTGAATTTGCTAACACGCGCGATTCCTTAGGTTAACGTGAATTTCACTTACCTTTAGTAGCACTTTCTTGATCGTGTCGGCTCGTACTTGGAGGTAGTGCGTGCGGCGAGGGTCGTTCACTGGGATGTTTGGCGGCGGCAGGCGTCGTGGTCGGAAGGTTATTGGTATGCACCTCCACGGTAGGAGTTCGTCGTTGTTATTATTTTTAATGTTAAAAATGTTCTCGTATTCAGGATCGGCCTGATATTCCACTCCGAGAAATTGAGAATATTCCTCGGTCGCTGATTCACGATAGAGTCGATTTAGTTTTCGTAATTGATTCTTCCTTCCCGCGCGTCGCGTCTTAGGCATATTGAATTTGATGCATCCTCTGAATGATTACTCAAATAAGGAAGGTTGATATGCGGCGGACCTCACTATCAGTTCCTTATTTTGGCAATTGCTGAGAATGTTAATTCTAACTGTGATGAGCGGTGGTCCGCTCCAGACACTGGTTTTTACACATGAATACACTGATTTATTCGTATAGTAGTACAGAATTCGAGACTAAAACTTAGAATTAGGATTTAGACTTAGACTTAGAATTTAGATTTTAGAGTTAGGATATTATACTTAGAGTTAGAATTTTAGAATTAGAGTTAGGATTTAGAATTTGGACTTAGAGTTAGAATTTAGAAGTGCGACTGTACTGTTCGGTGTCGCGCAGAGAACTGCCTGAAATTCGGGACTGCTCTGAGGTCCTTCGTTTCGGCGGCTCGGGCCTGCGGCGGCCTGGAGAGGGGGAACTCTCCGGAGTAGGGGCTCTCACCGTGGTGGGAGATCCTTAGGCGCTACGAAGCGCCACGCTTAGTTTCTAGGCGGAGTTAAGCGTCATGGCCGGCTTTGGCGCGCTATTCAAATAGCGTTTAAGGAACTTGGAGTAAACGAAAAAATTTATACGGCCGGACGTGACAGAGATTGAACTATTTGCGTTTTTCCGTGTTAGAATTCCGAGGGTTGCACCGCGTGTGGTGGTCGACCCTAGTTTTATAGCCCGACCCTTTTTTTATAGCTTCCGCAGTGACGATGGAAAAGAGGAAAAATGCGTCGGAGATTTTTCTAGAATGTTCTCTTCCACGTGGTAGAAGCGTCTCTGAATTTGCTAACACGCGCGATTCCTTAGGTTAACGTGAATTTCACTTACCTTTAGTAGCACTTTCTTGATCGTGTCGGCTCGTACTTGGAGGTAGTGCGTGCGGCGAGGGTCGTTCACTGGGATGTTTGGCGGCGGCAGGCGTCGTGGTCGGAAGGTTATTGGTATGCACCTCCACGGTAGGAGTTCGTCGTTGTTATTATTTTTAATGTTAAAAATGTTCTCGTATTCAGGATCGGCCTGATATTCCACTCCGAGGAATTGAGAATATTCTTCGGTCGCTGATTCACGATAAAGTCGATTTAGTTTTCGTAATTGATTCTTCCTTCCTGCGCGTCGCGTCTTAGGCATATTGAATTTGATGCATCCTCTGAATGATTACTCAAATAAGGAAGGTTGATATGCGGCGGACCTCACTATCAGTTCCTTATTTTGGCAATTGCTGAGAATGTTAATTCTAACTGTGATGAGCGGTGGTCCGCTCCAGACACAGTTTTGAATTGTTCTGAATTCAAACGCCGTATGACAGACTTAAGCGCTATCGTGTTTTATCACGGGAGTGGAAGTTTTGAAGGGTACTGAACACTGGTTTTCACACATGAATACACTGATTTATTCGTATAGTAGTACAGAATTGAAACTAGAACTTAGAATTAGAATTTAGACTTAGACTTAGAATTTAGATTTTAGAGTTAGGATATTATACTTAGAGTTAGAATTTTAGAATTAGAGTTAGGATTTAGAATTTGGACTTAGAGTTAGAATTTAGAAGTGCGACTGTACTGTTCGGTGTCGCGCAGAGAACTGCCGAAATTCGGGACTGCTCTGAGGTCCTTCGTTTCGGCGGCTCGGGCCTGCGGCGGCCTGGAGAGGGAGAACTCTCCGAAGTAGGGGCTCTCACCGTGGTGGAAGATCCTTAGGCGCTACGAAGCGCCACGCTTAGTTTCTAGGCGGAGTTAAGCGTCATGGCCGCTTGGGGCGTTTCAAATAGTGTTTAAGGAACTTGGAGGATAACGAAAAAATTTATCGCGAGACGTACAAGATTGAATGAACTATTTGCGTTTTTCCGTGTTAGAATTCCGAGGGTTGCACCGCGTGTGGTGGTCGACCCTAGTTTTATAGCCCGACCCTTTTTTATAGCTTCCGCAGTGACGATGGAAAAGAGGAAAAATGCGTCGGAGATTTTTCTAGAATGTTCTCTTCCACGTGGTAGAAGCGTCTCTGAATTTGCTAACACGCGCGATTCCTTAGGTTAACGTGAATTTCACTTACCTTTAGTAGCACTTTCTTGATCGTGTCGGCTCGTACTTGGAGGTAGTGCGTGCGGCGAGGGTCGTTCACTGGGATGTTTGGCGGCGGCAGGCGTCGTGGTCGGAAGGTTATTGGTATGCACCTCCACGGTAGGAGTTCGTCGTTGTTATTATTTTTAATGTTAAAAATGTTCTCGTATTCAGGATCGGCCTGATATTCCACTCCGAGAAATTGAGAATATTCCTCGGTCGCTGATTCACGATAGAGTCGATTTAGTTTTCGTAATTGATTCTTCCTTCCCGCGCGTCGCGTCTTAGGCATATTGAATTTGATGCATCCTCTGAATGATTACTCAAATAAGGAAGGTTGATATGCGGCGGACCTCACTATCAGTTCCTTATTTTGGCAATTGCTGAGAATGTTAATTCTAACTGTGATGAGCGGTGGTCCGCTCCAGACACTGGTTTTTACACATGAATACACTGATTTATTCGTATAGTAGTACAGAATTCGAGACTAAAACTTAGAATTAGGATTTAGACTTAGACTTAGAATTTAGATTTTAGAGTTAGGATATTATACTTAGAGTTAGAATTTTAGAATTAGAGTTAGGATTTAGAATTTGGACTTAGAGTTAGAATTTAGAAGTGCGACTGTACTGTTCGGTGTCGCGCAGAGAACTGCTGAAATTCGGGACTGCTCTGAGGTCCTTCGTTTCGGCGGCTCGGGCCTGCGGCGGCCTGGAGAGGGGGAACTCTCCGGAGTAGGGGCTCTCACCGTGGTGGGAGATCCTTAGGCGCTACGAAGCGCCACGCTTAGTTTCTAGGCGGAGTTAAGCGTCATGGCCGGCTTTGGCGCGCTATTCAAATAGCGTTTAAGGAACTTGGAGTAAACGAAAAAATTTATACGGCCGGACGTGACACGAGCGAAGAGAGATGCGACATATCCCAGACAACACCAAGTCTAAAATTGACGCATAAGATATCATTAAGAAATCTTTAAGATAGCTTTAAGAAATCTTATGATATGATATCAAAAAGACATCTTAAAGATATCTTCAAGATATTTTATGCGCCAATTTTGGACTTGGTATTATCTGAGATGATATAGCGCTGAAAAATATTTGTCTTTGTAACTTGTCCACATATTAATTTTAACTTTAACATGCTGTTTAGCATTCACACTGCCTTATTTAACATGAAATTTGTCACAATTCAGTGAGCGCGTGAAAAAAAGAGAGAGAAAGAGAGGGAGAGAGAGCGTGAGAGAGAGAGAAAGAGAAAAAGTGTGAAATAAAGTAACGGAGAGAAATATAGGTTGTAACCGTTGATTTCATATGAGTTCGTCGGATCGATAATGATCCGAGAAATAGGGCCGATGTAAGTGGCCGACGGCACACCTTCGGCGCGGAAAGCGGAAAATTCGCGTAGATACCAAAAATTACGTTTAATTGGGCGCCAGGCGCGAGATTCGCGCCACTCTGAAAATTTACAACTCGACAGAGGACCTTTATAATCCGTAAATCATCTCGAAAATTTCCGCGACGACGATAATCGACTCGCTCAGATCGTCAGGGGGTAGAGGGGGGAGTTCGGACGGGAGAGAGAACGGAATTTGAGAGAGGCTATGTAATATCGCTCAAATGTAACAAGCATGAAATATGTTTGAACAATGATGAACAAAGATAGACAGAAAAATTAATTGTATAAAAGTTTGAGTGACCTGTTAGGTCCAGAAAGAAAAATCAATATTCTTTCGATATACTACGGAGGGAACTCCGTTTTAGTGACGTCGAAATACAAATAAGCGAGGCCGTAATTTGATTCAAACAATATAGTGCAGCGTATTTACGGCCGAGACGCGGCGCGTTGTTATTATTCCGCGCCTTTGAGACGACCCGACGCGGTGATATCGGGCGACACGCGGGACCCGGAAGTAAATTCGCACGCCTACGTGTCGAATAATTATTAACGCACGAGATTTAATAAAGTCCGTGCGACGTAATTAATTCTGATGATTCTAGGCAGTACAAAATTTCCGAAAACTCGAGTAGGTCCCGCGCGACTTCCTTTGAGATCGATCACGCCGGTCGTCCCTCGCACAATATTACAAAAAATCAGAAGAATGCGCGAATTATGATAGGCGCGAGAAAGATTACGCTATTTCTTATGCGTGACTCTAGACAATTTTCCATTCTCAGATATAGAAATTCTAATAGACGAGAACAACACAGTAATTACGAGACGATACTTTTATTTTACATTAATGTGACCAAAATCGCGGCGACTGTCGGCGTATCCGCGGGAAAGAGAGCCTTTCGTAATATACGCGTGGGAGAGAACACGCGGTCGGCCGGGCGCCGGGATAAATTCCACACGGAATGAAACTCTAAATTAAACCTATCGAAATATCGCGAAATGACACCGGTGAATCTAATAACCGGCCGCGGCCGCGACACGCGTCTCTCCCGAATACGATACTTACAAAAAACCAAAAAAAAAAATTTAGCGGCTATACACAAGTATAGGGCCGTTCATCTCACCGGTATCGATGGGTCCTTTGATGCTTCGGCATCCACGCGCAGGAACCTCTGCTCTCCAAAACGCTCCGCCAGACAGTGACGAGCAAGAGGCCTGCCGGGATCACGCCGATAATAAATTGGGCATTTTCCACTCGTGGCGCTCTTTATCCTGGCAGGGCCGCCGGGTGCCCCGCGGGGCCCTGCGAATTTGCTTGATGAAAATTTCTCTCGTCGTTCCTCTGTGCTTCCGCTTCGGGTTTTGTTATTCCTCTTTATTTTCGTCGGGGAGACTCCTATGAGCGCGTCTCTGTGCGGTTCCTCCAAAAATCCGCCAGATCGATTGTTTGATCGATGGTGAACTTTCGTACATCCGAATAGGCTGAGGCTCGAGGCAGTGTGTCTCCTGTGCCTCTAGTTTCCGGGGCTCTCTCGCCTCTCGCGAGAGAGTGGCCATCCCCGTCTCTGGCCGGAATCTCTGCGAAAGAAGGAACATTTTACGGCGGTATCCAGGTTCTTAACGGGAGGAGCAATCCAGAAAATCTATGTGAGAATAATATTTACCGGGCGTGATCCGGACTTGGTGACCTCTGCTCGGTCCTAAATCGTCCTCTTCGTCCTCTCCGTTCTCTCACTCTTTCTCTCTTTCTGTTTCTCCGGTTGAGACACGTACCCTATGCAAAATTGCTCGCCAAAAACGCAAAAATCGCTTAAACAAAAATTATAAATAAAATAATTCGTGGAACGGATGCGCGGGGCGCATCCTTCTACGCGGAAAAAAACGCAAAACTACTTTTCGGGTGCTCTCTCTCTCTCAAAGGTTGGCGAGAGAACAAAGGTTCCCGAATTTCCCGCCTTCCCGGCCGGGCCTTCGGCCCTTGTGACGGACAGTAGAAAAAATGTCACGTCACAACTATCCCTTCTCAGAGGAGGACCGGAGAGGTTTTACCAGGGACGAACGGAGTTAGCCGCCAATTTCCTTGCTAGGCAAATAGACTTCTGGGCTCGACGGCCCCGCTTCGGTCCTCTGGAATCAAAGTCATCTCTCTCATGAAACAGCCGACACAGCAATCATGCAATACACCCATCGACTCTTAATGAAGCAAAACGGAGCGAAGCATGGAAACACGCAAGGACGACACACATACTAGGGCCGCGTATCCGTCAAGACGGTTAGGAACGGACGGGGTAGGTGTGTGAAATAAGGCTCTCAAAGGACGTCGGTCCATGCGCCATCCCCACCTCCACGCGGTGAGAGCTGGAAACGTCGAGGTACCCCCTCGGCGGTTAACGGGGCAATGGTTTCGGGCAGAGTGTGTGTACCGACACACATCTCTGGGCATCGGCGGGGTTTTTCGGCTCCTCTCACGAGTGTCACGGTCACGCTTGAACGCCGGGTGAACGCCCAGGCTTGTAGGGCGGGGACAATTGTCCTTAAGCCGTGGCCAGAGGATCTGGGGACTCTAAAGGTGCTTTGCGGCGCATTAGGCGCGAATCCGAGGGAGCTTTTCCTTTCGGATTAGCCGTCCATAGGAGAAGGGACCCATAGCTTGGCTCAAGTCCCAAATCTTATGGAGACACGGCACGGGTGCCTCACTTGTGGGGCACTCACGGGGGGGCGGTGGCTTGGGGGGAGACGACTTAGCTCCGGCGAGCCTTCTGAGAACGACCGTCTCCCCGGTAGTAGATTACATCCCCAAGATGGGGGATGCTCGGGTAGGTGCAGTCCCCACTGTGGGACTTGGGCGGCGGTGATGTACCGGTGGGCTTGGCCGTGCCGGGGTGATCCGCCGCTCTTGTCCCATGGATCGCCTGGGGTTTGCCCGCGTGACCATCTTCTCACTCACCCAAGGGGTGTGGGAGGAGATGGTCGTGAGGATTGTACTTGATCCTCCAGAACTTCGCAAGTACATTTACCTCGAGCCATTTACTTCGAGATACGGATGCCCACCGGGGCGCGGTGATGTCAAGTGACGGGACATGATTTCAGAGGCTGACATCGCCAGCAACAGGGGTCCGCCTTCCCCCTCGTATAAAAACGCGGAGGCGGGGACACGGGCAGGGATGATGATGGTTACTCGAAATTACTCGAGTGATCAGACATCATACAAACAGGGGTCTACCTTCCCTCTCGTATAAAAACGCGGAGGTAGCCGGGACGGAGGTGTTTCTGTTTCGTAAACACTTCCAGGGCTGCGATCAGCCGACAGCGCGGGGGTCCGCCTCCCTCTGAAAAATCGGAGAGCGGCTAGGGAACAGATCGCGTGGCTCTGTCGTGAGGATCGGGTAGGAGTCCCTGGTGCTTCACAACAGGGAAAAGGGTTGTGTTTCACCCTTCGGAAATTCGGAAACACTTTAGCACTTCGAGTCACGGATGCCCAGCGGGGCGCGGTGATGTCAGGCAAAGGGACAATGTCCTGGAGCCTGACATTGCCAGCAACAGGGGTCCACCTTCCCCCTCGTATAAAAACTCGGAGGTGGGGACACGGGCAGGGATGATGATGGTTGTTCGACTAACATCGAGTGATCAGACATCATACGCACAGGGGTATGCCTTCCCCCTCGTATAAAAACGCGGAGGTACACGGGCCGGGGGTGTTATCGGCATGGAAACATCCTCGGGGCTACTCGTAGTCGACAGCACGGGGGTCCGCCTCCCCCTGAAAAACCGGAGAGCGGCTAGGGAACGTAGATCGCGCACCTCCACCGGGAGGTTCGGGTAGATTCCCCTGGTGCTTAGGCAACAGGGGTAAAAGGGGCTATGCTTCACCCTTCGGAAAAAACGGAAGCACCCGGGGTACATCGAGTCACGGATGCCCAACGGGGCGCGGGGATGTCAGGCGAAGGGACAAAGTCCTGGAGCCTGACATCGCCAGCAACAGGGATCCGCCTTCCCCCTCGTATAAAAACTCGGAGGCGGGGACACGGGCAGGGATGATGGTGGTTTCTCGAGCATGCTCGAGAGGTCAGACATCATACAAACAGGGGTCCGCCTTTACCCCTCGTATAAAAACGCGTAAGGCGGCCGGTGCCGGGATGTATTCAGCATGGAAACATCCTGGTGAGACATGGCATGGTCTGAACGGGGAAAGGCACGTACTCCTGAGGATTCGAGCCTGCGTACGCTGGGTGGTGTGAGGCAAGTCGCATCAACCCTTAAGGCAAGCGCGGGGTCTGAGCCATCTATTCTGCTGGGGGGCTTTACCCTCAAGGGAAAAGTAAAAAGGGCTATGCCCACAAGGAGGAGGAGCCCCGCAGGAGGGGCTCCATATTTTCCTGGGGGATCCGCGGGAGTGGCGGCCTTGACTCAACACAGACGTCTGCCTAGTGGAAGATCGTTTACTCCACTATAAATAACCGGTAAACGACACGCGAAAGAAAGAGGGAAATCTGGGAAAGAAACTCAGATATCCCTCTGACGGGATGGGAACCCTAGCAGAGGGAGAATCAAAGGGGGCCTTCGAGTCTATCTCGTCGTATGGCTCTCAAAGGACGCCGGTCCATGTACCATCCCCACCTCCACGCGGTGAAAGCTGAAAACGTCGAGGTACCCTCTCGGCGGCTAACGGGGCAATGGTTTCGGGCAGAGTGTGTGTACCGACACACATCTCTGGGCATCGGCGGGGTTTTTCGGCTCCTCTCACGAGTGCCACGGTCACGCTCGAACGCCGGGTGAACGCCCAGGCTTGTAGGGCGGGGACAATTGTCCTTAAGCCGTGGCCAGAGGAGCTGGGGACTCTAAAGGTGCTTCGCGGCGCACTAGGCGCGAATCCGAGGGAGCTTTTCCCTTTGGATTAGCCGTCCATAGGAGAAGGGACCCATAGCTTGGCTCAAGTCCCAAATCTTATGGAGACACGGCACGGGTGCCTCACTTGTGGGGCACTCACGGGGGGCGGTGGCTTGGGGGGAGACGGCTTAGCTCCGGCGAGCCTTCTGGGAACGACCGTCTCCCCGGTAGTAGATTACATCCCCAAGATGGGGGATGCTCGGGTAGGTGCAGTCCCCACTGTGGGACTTGGGCGGCGGTGATGTACCGGTGGGCTTGGCCGTGTCGGGATGATCCGCCGCTCTTGTCCCATGGATCGCCTGGGGTTTGCCCGCGTGACCATCTTTTCACTCACCCAAGGGATGTGGGAGGAGATGGTCGTAAGGATTGTACTTGATCCTCCAGAACTTCGCAAGTACATTTACCTCGAGCCATTTACTTCGAGACACGGATGCCCACCGGGGCGCGGTGATGTCAAGTGACGGGACATGATCCCAGAGGCTGACATTGCCAGCAACAGGGGTCCGCCTTCCCCCTCGTATAAAAACGCGGAGGCGGGGACACGGGCAGGGATGATGATGGTTACTCGAAATTACTCGAGTGATCAGACATCATACAAACAGGGGTCTACCTTCCCTCTCGTATAAAAACGCGGAGGTAGCCGGGACGGAGGTGTTTCTGTTTCGTAAACACTTCCGGGGCTGCGATCAGCCGACAGCGCGAGGGTCCGCCTCCCCCTGAAAAATCGGAGAGCGGCTAGGGAACAGATCGCGTGCCTCTGCCGTGAGGATCGGGTAGGAGTCCCTGGTGCTTCACAACAGGGAAAAGGGTTGTGTTTCACCCTTCGGAAATTCGGAAACACTTTAGCACTTCGAGTCACGGATGCCCAGCGGGGCGCGGTGATGTCAGGCGAAGGGACAATGTCCTGGAGCCTGACATTGCCAGCAACAGGGGTCCACCTTCCCCCTCGTATAAAAACTCGGAGGTGGGGACACGGGCAGGGATGATGATGGTTGCTCGACTAACATCGAGTGATCAGACATCATACGCACAGGGGTATGCCTTCCCCCTCGTATAAAAACGCGGAGGTACACGGGCCGGGGGTGTTATCGACATGGAAACATCCTCGGGGCTACTCGTAGTCGACAGCACGGGGGTCCGCCTCCCCCTGAAAAACCGGAGAGCGGCTAGGGAACGTAGATCGCGCGCCTCCACCGGAAGGTTCGGGTAGATTCCCTTGGTGCTAAGGCAACAGGGGTAAGAGGGGCTATGCTTCACCCTTCGGAAAAAACGGAAGCACCCGGGGTACATCGAGTCACGGATGCCCAACGGGGCGCGGAAATGTCAGGCAAAGGGACAAAGTCCTGGAGCCTGACATCGCCAGCAACAGGGGTCCGCCTTCCCCCTCGTATAAAAACTCGGAGGCGGGGACACGGGCAGGAATGATGGTGGCTTCTCGAGCATGCTCGAGAGGTCAGACATCATACAAACAGGGGTCCGTCTTTACCCCTCGTATAAAAACGCGTAAGGCGGCCGGTGCCGGGATGTATTCAGCATGGAAACATCCTGGTGAGACATGGCATGGTCTGAACGGGAAAAGGCACGTACTCCTGAGGATTCGAGCCTGCGTACGCTGGGTGGTGTGAGGTACGCATCAACCCTTAGGGCAAGCGCGGGGTCTGAGCCCTCTATTCTGCTGGGGGGCTTCACCCTTAAGGGAAAGGTAAAAAGGACTATGCCCACAATTAGGAGGAGCCCCGCAGGAGGGGCTTCATATTTTCCTGGGGGATCCGCGGGAGTGGCGGCCTTGACTCAACACAGACGTCTGCCTAGTGGAAGATTGTTTACTTCATTATAAATAACCGGTAAACGACACGCGAGGGAAAGAGAGAAATCTGGGAAAGAAACTCAGATATCCCTCTGACGGGATGGGAACCCTAGCAGAGGGAGAACCAAAGGGGGGCCTTCGAGTCTATCTCATCGTATCCCTCTCGTTGTCCGCCACCTTGTCGTGGTGAGAGGGCTCACCCTTCGCAAGAGGATACTCTTGCGAGGGGTGCCAAGAGCGGACCGTACCTTTCGAGGTACACTGCCCCCGGTTTCGGGGGCACGCCCTCCGTCTTTGGGGGCTCTCTTCGGGCGGCGGAAGAATTCTGCCCCCCGGGGAGACGGGGCCCACTTCCCCGTTAGAGCTTCGGCTCGTATGTGGTAAGGGATGGCGACCCGGAATTCAAACGCCCGGTGGCATGGCACCGTCAGGAGAAGGGACTGCACGGCGCTTCGGCGCTTCCCTTCCCACCATGCTCTGTGGCCTGACAAGCCTGTCAGGTAGACGGCTTCTGCCGTCGAGGGTCTGCTTTCCTTTCGTCCTGGGGGGTGCGTTCTGGGGTTTCCTGGGAGTTCTTCCTGGGTCGGGGGTGGGTTTTTCTTTGGCGGTGGGGGCCGTCGGGGGAGGGAGGTATATGTGCCGCGCATGATTACCCGAGGGGCATCGCCCGGAGGGGGTCACGCCGGCGGAGGAACCGACACAGTCACTTGAGGGGCTTTGCCCGGAGGGTTGTCCCAAGGGGCTTTGCCCGGAGGGGGCTGTGTCGGTTGGTCTCCGGGGCCGCTCGGACATATTCCGGGGCGGGGCCCGGAGACAAGGATGATCCAGAGTGCTGGTCGGGAGTCCCCAGGCTGGGTAGCCTGGGTCTCCGTCCCAGCGTCTCTGGATGGTTCCCGCACCCGAGCCACTCGGACATACTCCGAGCTCGGGTCGGGTGCGGAGCTACGCGCAACTACCCAAGGGGCATTGCCCGGAGGGCGTTGCGCGGGCCTGCCGCCGAGGCCGCTCGGACTTATTCCGGGGCGGGGCTCGGCAACGAGATTAGATACTCCCGGCCGGTCGGTACCGTTTCCCGTTCCGAACCGGCCGGCCGGGAGAGGTGATGTCTCCTCCACCGGATACTTCGGTGGGGGGACGTGCTGGTCGCCACGGCGGGCAAGGTGTGGACGGGGAGCGGTGTCCTCATCCCAACCGTCCGTGGGGCCCCCCGGGTGGCGCCGCTTGTTTCGGTGCCCCCTTTGTCGGAGGAGGGGGACCCCCGAAAACCTGCGGGGACGTCAAAATCCCCGTGGGCCAGTAAGGGGCTCGGAGCCCTGTGCCGGGGTGCGGCATTCCCCCCGGTCAGAGGCATAAACCTGGCTCCCCGGGAGTCCCCGGGGCACCGGTCTGGGGGGCGGCTTCGGGCGCGGACGCCGGTCACGTTTCGGGTCGCGCTTCGGGTCGTTCCCCTGCCGGCGGGAGATACGCCGGCTGGTTGAGCCGGAACAAGGAGAGGGATTTTTCAGAATGAGCGATAAACTAACTGAAACCAAAATCGAGGCAAAGACGGAGGAGAGGGAGGCAGCACAATCCAATGTGCAAACGGCGAGCGACACATCTGCTCCTGCCAGAATTCTCGTGCAGCAAGTACTGCAAGACTGGTTGCCGGATGGAGAGCCCTGGACTCTCCCACCGACCAACCAAGAGGTGAATATTGAGCCAACATCGGCACAATTAATATATGGAGAAAGCTATTCCCACGACCCGGACAATTTCCGTAGGAGGACTAGCAGATCATCGGATCGATACGATCCAGAACGGGAAGCACGTTCGGATACCGAACCCATGGAGGGTCCTCAAACCCCTGTTGTCAATAGCAGCAAAGGCAATGAAAAATCAGTTGTTGTACCGGAACAAATAGTGATAGACATCTTCCCCCAACACTCTCTGTGTGGAGAGGACTCGAATATTTCTGGGATAAGTAACCCAATTATTGGAACCGGTGAAGATAATAACCCACCGCAAAGAGGAATGGACCTCGATATGGACAATGCCTCGGTGGCATCGTCATCAGCCCAAATATTGGGCAAAAGAAAGAAGGCGAGACGGGACAGTGATACAGATGACCCGTCTCCACAAATAAGGAGGAGAAGTTCACGAACGAGCAAGGCCCCGTGCCTGGGTTCAGATGAGGAATCATCCAACAAAAGGATCACCAGGAGTACGCACGCTGCCAATTGAAATGAAGTGTTAATTAACACGGACTCCGAGCCGTAGTCCCAATCGTGCTCGGAGGCGGAAGCTAATGCTAAGAAGCCTTCCAAGAAGCCTGCCAGAAGGATGAGAAGCATAGGCGAGCCGACTATCGAACAACGTCTCCGACCGCTCCCACTAAATGTGGAAGAGCTTTATTCAGCGCCGATTTCCGAAGTGAGAGCCTCTGCGATAGAATGGCTCAACGATATCGATACAATAAGGATCAACAGCAACTACCAGGGTGCCCTTAGTGGACAGATACGCAAACGAGTAAATGTGATCAAAGAGATCCTAAGAGTCCTTGGAGAAAAGATCGAGGATACTGGTGACCCGAGCTATCTGAGGAGAAGGAACTCTGAGCTTGCAGCAGAGCTGGCGGCATCTAAAAGAGAGACTGCCAAACTGAGAAGAGATGTTCAGGATCTACAAAAAATTGTAGGAGATCTCAAGAAGGCAATAGATGGAGGCCGTTTCGTCGAGAAGGCAGAGAAGGCAACCTCCCCGTTCGAAAATCCCCGCAAGGACGCTAAGTCCAAATCCAGGGAGAGAAGAGACACTCGCGGCAACGCAAACGCTTACATGGACACACAAAATGCAGATGTGGTCATGAGGCCTCCGATAAAAGGAGTCTCCAAACCGATACCTGCAGCGGAGACAAGTACACTAAGAGACTTACATGATGAGGACGCAGAGCTATCCAGACGCATCGCTGAACTCGCATCCCAAAGGAAACTACTGCGACAATCCTTCCAGAAACAGGGAAAAGAAAACCCTGCTACTGGCCCTGTCCCAGCTGAAACCCCACAGGATGCTGCTAAAAATAAACCTAGAGTGATAAGCAATACCCAAATCGTTGCTCCAAAAGAGACAAGGACCCAAAACCCACAAACGGTGGCCCAATTCAATGATCCAGCGGCAGGCCCCAGCCAGAGGAGCGATGCCTGGCAGAAGGTCGAGTCCAAAAAGGACAAGCGCCTAAGGAAAAAAGAGGCTAAACAAGCCGCTCTCAATAGCCAAAAGGCTAATAATGTGAAGCCGAATAACAACGGCAACAACGGCGAAGTCAAGAGGAGAAGACCACCCAGGACAGCAGCAGTCGCTATCAAGGGCGTAACGAACGACTTCTCATATGCGGCAGCCCTGAAAAAACTCAGGGAAGTAATATTGCTAAGCGATTTAAATATAGACAAGTCGTCTATAAGACATTCCGCCAGCGGCGGAATCGTCATTAAAGTCCCCGGCAAAGATAAAGCCGAAAAAGCTGAAGCCTTGAGAGAGAAAGTCTCCATCGTACTCGGAGAGTCGGCAACGGTTACAAGACCTGTCGTCAAAGGCGAAATGAGACTCATCGGACTCGATGACTCGGTTGTCCCGGACGAAGTGGCAGACGTCATCGCCACTGCAGGAGACTGTAAGGCCGAAGAAGTAAAGGTCGGCACAATAAGACCCATGACAAATGGGCTATTCACGGTGTGGGCCCAGTGTCCCTTAGCAGCCGCAATCAAAGCGACCCAGAAGGGCAAAATTAGAATAGGTTGGACCGTCGCCCGTATAGACCTTCTAAAAGCCAGGCCGACCCAATGCTATAAGTGTTGGGGTCATGGTCACTTAAGAAATAAGTGCACGGCTACGGTTGACAGGAGCCAAATCTGCTTCAGATGTGGTGGAGAGAATCATCCCGCCCTTAAATGCCAGAACCCAATTCGCTGCATTTTGTGTGTCGAGCAAGGAAAAGACCCCAACCATAGAGTGGGGTCTAATCAGTGTAAAGCGAACTTTAAGGCGCAACCCAATCCCATCACAGCAGAAGACCCGGACCGGAGGCCGGTTGCTATGGAGATAGGAAATGAAGTATCGAATTCTCCAATGTAATTTAGGTAGAGGCTGGCAAGCCCAGAACCTCCTTGAGCAGCACGTTGCAGAGTTTGGCATTGCCATCTGTGCTGTATCGGAACCGCGTATTGTCCCGGATAACATTTCGTGGTTCGGCAGTAGCAACAACTTAGCAGCCATATACTGGCGGCCTGTCGGTGCTATACGTACGTGTACGTTGATCTACAGAGCTCGGGATTTTGTAGTAGTCAAACACGGAGACATCAGCGTAATTTCGTGCTACATATCCCCAAACAGCTCCAAAGAGGAATTTCTTACCTTCCTCGACGAGCTAAGTGTAGCTATAAGAATACTGGGCGGTCGAACCCTCATTTGCGGTGACTTCAACGCGAAATCCTCACAGTGGGGCTCCCGAAACACCGACCGCAGAGGCGAACTCGTGGACGAATGGGCAGCGGAGCATGATCTGCGTTTGATTAATTCAGGCGCTCTCCCAACCTGCATAAGACCCCAAGGTTGGTCAATAATTGACTTGACGTGGTCAACCGCAGACATTTGCGGTTCTATCAGCGGCTGGCAGGTCATGAACAACACCGAATCCCTGTCCGACCACGAATATATCCAAATGTTTTTCGGACGAGATGATGGTTATCTAAATGTCAATGATCGAAGTAGTAATAGTCAAAAATATCCAAGATGGAATATCAAAAAGATGGATATCGATAAATTTCGGGCCGCAATACTCTGGAACTGCACAAACTCCGACGATCAGCCTACGGAGAAAACTGCAGAAGATCAGGCTAAATGGATCGAGCGCTCCATCCACCAAGCGTGTGATGTTGGCGCTAGCAGGATTAAGAAACCTCCTCCGAAAGAGCAAACATACTGGTGGAACACTGACATCGCAAGACTCAGAGAAGCCTCCATAGCGACGAGAAGAGCATGGTCCCATGCAAAGCAAAGAAGAAGACCCCTGGAGATTTTAACACCACTTCGGGATCGGTATAAGGTGGCTAGAAAAGCCCTTAAAAGCGAAATTAGTAAGGCAAAATACATAGCCTGGCAGGATCTCATTCAAACGATCGAGGACGATCCCTGGGGCCTGCCCTATAAGGTAGTCCTGAAGAAACTGCGCAGATCTTCTCCTAGCCTTACCGAAACACTCAATGAGGACACGGTAAACACTCTCCTGGAATCCTTGTTCCCGAGTGGAGTTGAAACGGACCCTAATGAGCTATGGCCTAACTGGCAATGGCCTGAAGAGACGGCAGAGGAATACAACATCACCGCCAAAGAAGTATTCACCACCATCAAACGAAAAGCCGGCAATAACACGGCCCCGGGACCGGACGGGATCAAAACAAGGATACTAGGTCTACTCCCAGGAGAGATGATAGCAGATATCGCAACCTGCTTAAACACGTGCCTCAAAGAGGGCACATTTCCCAAGAGATGAAAGCGCGCCATGCTCGTACTAATACCTAAAGGAGGCAACGGCCCTGACGAGACAATTCCGAAGGTACGTCCGATATGCCTTCTAGACGAGATTGGCAAAATCTTTGAAAAGATTATCGTGGATCGACTCAACGCCTGGATGAACAAAAACCCGGTCCACCAAGTTTCGGCAAACCAATATGGATTCCGAGAGAGGCGATCCACTTGTGACGCTCTAGCACAAGTCCAGTCGGCAATTGAGGAGGCTATCCAACAAGATGGAGTCGTGATCGCGATTAGCCTGGACATTTCTAATGCCTTTAATTCGCTCCCGTGGCCAGTCATTAGAGATGCTATTAAACGGAAATGTTTCCCGGAATACTTGAGAAGAATAATCGATAGCTACTTACACCAGCGCTCCATCGAGTTCTTAGACAATCAAGGTAACGTCATTACCAGACCAATGACGACTGGGGTACCCCAAGGGTCGGTCCTCGGCCCCATTCTCTGGAACGTTGGGTACGACTGCGTCCTCCAAGAAGGCAATGAGTATGGGTGTCGAACCGTTTGTTACGCGGACGACACCCTTATTCTAGCAACAGCTGATAAGGTCTCCACTGCCATAGCAAGAGCCAACTACCAGACGGCATTGATCCTAAATAGAATCAAAAGATTAGGACTGTCAGTATCGGTTAATAAGACCGAAGCGGTACTGTTCCACGGCAGAAGAAAACCGGACCAGCTTCCATGTGTAACAATCGGCAGCGAGATCATTCCAACCAAGACGTCGATGAAATATCTTGGTGTGATATTGGACTCTAGAATGTCATTTAGAGACCACTTCGAATACGTGGAAGCTAAAGTCTCCAAAGTCTCGAAATCCTTGGGCAGACTCATGCCCAATCTGAGGGGACCCAGAGAAGCAAAAAGGAGGTTATACGCTAATGTCGTGCTATCGATTATTCTCTATGCCGCACCAATATGGTGCGATGCCTTAACAGCCGCAAGACGTAATCGGGAGAAACTCGACCGACTAATGAGGATCACCAACTTAAGGGTCATCTCTGCATACCGGATGGTCTCACTTGACGCAGCATCGCTTCTGGCGAGAATTCCGCCACTGCACCTTCTGGCGGCAATGCGGAAACGTGTATACGTAAGAACGTCTGAGTCAAGACTACTTAGCGACTGGACATCAAGTATGGCAAACGAGATCAGAGAGTCAGAGGCGTTAGTTATGCGCAGGCAGTGGAAAATATATACACAAAGGCCAATGGTCGCCGGTATTCGTACTAGAGACGCAATTTTGCCCAACATACGGGCCTGGTTGGACCGCCGACATGGAAGCATGGCCTTCCACTTGACCCAAATACTAACGGGTCACGGCTGTTTTGCCTCATACTTATATCGTATAGGCAAAATGGGATCTCCAGTATGCGAGCACTGCTCTGGAAACAGCATCGACAGTGCGGAACATACCTTACAGGACTGTGGTAAATGGAGCGCTGAAATAGAAGCCCTGAAAGCCGTCATTGGAGACGACCTAGGTATGGACAAAGTGGTGCAGGCCATCACCTCGGATGAAGACGCCTGGAGAGCCATGACTAAATTTACGGAGACGGTCTTGCTCCAAAAAAAGAACCAGGAGAGAGAGAGACAGGCACGAGACGCCTTAATCCCACCCCCTTCCAGTTCAGACTCTAGCGAGGAGGAAATCGCCACTTCCTCATCATCAACGTCGTCCTTGGATGACCCATTACCGTGAGGAAGCGCATAAAAGGGACGACCTAATCCTTGGATTAGGTAGTAGCTCAAAAAGGAGGCAAATAGAGCCCTGGCGAGACGTTAGGATCGCCATGGAAGCTCTAACCAACCAAGGATGGCTTCAAATAGATGGTTGGTGTCCTTTCACCCAATAATCTAACCCAAGCATACAAGGAAAGATGGTTGGGGTAGTTTTGGTACCATTACCATTACCAACTTCCATGAACAAAGGCATACACAATGTGCTTGCTTGTCCTGTACATATGTGTTATTATTATCTTAAGGAATGAGTCTGTGTATGTATTCGTGTGAGTGCATGAGGTGCGTCGCGCGAGTATATATGCAATAATGTGTGAGTGGAGATATATGTGTGTATGTGTATGCATGTGTGTGTGTATTAGCATATATGTGTGTATGTGTACAGATGTGTAAAAGGGTATGAATGTGTGTACGTGTGTAAGCACGGTTAGACACAACCATGAGGGCTACCGTGAGGATGTTATCGCGAAAGCGAAGCTGGGTTGGACCCGGGAAAGTAATGCCGACAGCAGTTCTTCCGGGCCCAACATCGACCAGGAAGGAGGAATGCCTTCTGGTCAAGGGCAGGGGTTTAGTGGGTAGGGCCGGTCGCGACCTGTCCGTCCCGCGTGGGGGATCGGAGGCTAGCTCCGACCAACCACGCGGGATGCGGGGTTACGACCGGAGGAGTCACCACATAACCGCATGGAGATCGGCCCCATCGGTATCCGTAAGATGGATTCCCCTGCCCAGCGCCGTATCGCTAAATCAAAAAAAAAAAAAAAAAGGTGTGTGAAATAAAAACGTAAATTAGAACCTGCAATCTTTCTATTCGACCAGTGTAGGGGGTTACATATTAACTACCGGGAACGGAAACAGAGGTCCTCCGGTACCTCGAGGGAGGAACAAAAAAGACTGGTATCCTCGGGGCGACGGAACAAACAAACAAAAAAAAACACAAAAAAAAGAAAAAAAAAGAAAAAATAAATTTATGCGGGGTCCCATTTGGACGGTCCTCGGCCCCGATGATAGGCGCCCAGATCTCTGTAGGCCGGGCCGCAGTCGGGACAGATCTGCACGTCGACATCGCGCCGACCACAACCGTAGCAGTATCTGCTCTGTCGGGGTGCCGGGCAGGCGGTGTATCGGTGTCCCGTCGCCTGGCAGTTCCAGCAGCGCCGCTGGGGTGACCGGGGTCGCGGTTCGTCCGGTGTGGGCGTCTGCGGGCCGCGGCTGGTTGAGCGCGTGGCCGGGTCCTCCGTCTGTATTTCCTTATCAAAGTGTCCCGGGCGGGGCATCCCAATCGGTGAGCCCAGTATGCGCCCGCGTCCCCGGGTCGCGTAGCGCAGAGCGTCGAAGACGAGCGGGACGAGCGGGTCGGGATCCGTGAAGGTGCCCCGGTCGATGGTGTGACCTGAGACCGCTTCGGCGATAGCGTTGGCTACGCTCTCTGTTTGCGTAGCGGTATCCTGAAGGGGGACCGGGCTGGTTTGCGTCCCGCGCTCCTGAGGGTCTGCTTCGACTCTGAACACATCCTCCAGGATGTCCCTCAAGTACGGAGAGCCGCTGGTCTGAGTGGCTTGGTCTCTCCTCGCCGGCGGTACCCAATGGGTGGAACAGGGCCCTTCGGCCTCTTCTGGACCGCTCAGCAGGGCGCGGAATTCCGCCCAAAATGCCGGACTCGCCTCGTGGACGGAGTGGATGGTACCCGCATGGCGGAACCTGAAAGCCCGCCAGCGTTGGTCCATGATGATGAAGCGGGATAACGGGATAACTTATTTAAAATTAAGAGGGCGATAGGCTTTAAGGTCTTTTACATGGACTTTACCCATAGGATTTCCCTCCGGGTCTCTCAGCTCATACACTACGGGGGATAGTACTTTACCGACCTGAAACGGACCATGGAATTTCGGTACTCTACGCCAAGAAACTGAGAAAACTGTTCGGTTACAGATTTCCGATAAATACGATTTAGCTTGCGTAATTGATTTTTCCTTTCCGCGCGTCGCGTCTTAGGCATGGTGGACTCGAACTGGAGACATTCTCTGATCAATCGCTTCAATAAAAAAGATCGATGTGCGGCGGACCTCACTATCGGTTCTTTGTTTTAGCGTGTGAAGAGGATGTTAATTCGGGCTGTGATGAGCGGCTGTCCGCTCCAAGCACAGTTTGAATTGTTCCGAATTCGAAATACAATACCGTGTTGCAGATTTTTGTTACTAGCGCGTTTTATTGAAAGAATGGATTTTGTAGAGAAATATATTAAACACTTATTTCACAAGAACACACTGGTTTATTATAAAATAATATTAATACAAGGTATATTTAGAATAAGATTTTAACTTAGGATTTAGAGTTAGAATTAAAATTAGATGTAGAACTTATACTTTAGAGTTAGATTTAAGGTAGATTCAGGATTAGAGTTAGATTTAGAAGAGCAAGTATATTGCTTGGAGTCACGCGATGAACTGACGAAATTCAGGACTGCTCTGAGGTCCTTTGTTTCGGCGGCTCGGGCCTGCGGCGGCCGAGAGAGAGGGTACTTTCTGGAGTAGGGGGTCTCGCCATGGTGGGAGATCCCGAGGCGCTACGGAGCGCCGCGCTTAGTTGCTAGGCGGAGTTAGGAGTCATGGCCGGCATTGGCGCGCTTTTCAAACAGCCTTTAATGAACTTTAGTTTTATTTATTAAGAAACGAAAAAATTTGTAAGGCCGGATGTGACAGTACATAATTTTTTTTCCGTTTATAAGGAATAAACTCTAAATCTATCAAACATTGTTTGAAAAGCGCCCAGAGCCGGCCATGACTCCTAACTCCGTTTAGAGTCTAAGCGTGGCGCTCCGTAGCGCCTCGGGATCTCCCACCATGTCGAGACCCCCTACTCTAGAGAGTACCCTCTCTCTCGGCCGCCGCAGGCCCGAGCCGCCGAAACGAAGGACCTCAGAGCAGTCCTGAATTTCGTCAGTTCATCGCGTGACTCCAAGCAATACACTTGCTTTTCTAAATCTAACTCTAATCCTAAATCTATCTTAAATCTAACTCTAAAAGTATAAGTTCTACATTTAATTTTAATTCTAACTTTAAGTCCTAACTTCAAATTTTATTCTAAATATACCTTGTATTATTTTATAATAAACCAGTGTGTTCTTGTGAAATAAGTGTTTAATATATTTCTTTACAAATTCCATTTTTTCAATAAAACACGCTAGTAACAAAAATCTGCAACACGGTATTGTATTTCGAATTCGGAACAATTCAAACTGTGCTTGGAGCGGACAGCCGCTCATCACAGCCCGAATTAACATCCTCTTTACACGCTAAAACAAAGAACCGATAGTGAGGTCCGCCGCACATCGATCTTCTTTATTGAAGCGATTGATCAGAGAATGTCTCCAGTTCGAGTCCACCATGCCTAAGACGCGACGCGCGGAAAGGAAAAATCAATTACGCAAGCTAAATCGTATTTATCGGAAATCTGTGACCGAACAGTTTTCTCAGTTTCTTGGCGTAGAGTACCAGGCCGATCCTGAGTACAAAAAGATTTTTAACATTAAAACAATATAAACAATGATAACAACAACAAGCTCCTGCCGTGGAACCCAGTGCCAATAACTTTCCTGCAACGACGCCTGCCGCCACTAAACATCCCGGAAGACGACCCTCATTGCACTCACTATCTGCAGAAGCGAACCGACGCTATCAGGGAGACATTATTGAAGGTAAGTGAGATTCATGTTAATTTGAGAAATCGCGCATGTTAAATAAAATTAGAGACGCTACCGCCACGTGGAAAGGAATATTCGAAAAAATCTCCTACGCATTCTTTTTCCTTCGAGCGTTTACTACGAAAGTAGAAAAAAGGGTCAGTCGAAAAAACTAGAAAAAAGAGTCAGTCGTAAAACTAGAAAAAAAGGTCAGTCGTAAAATTAGAAAAAAAGGTCAGTCGTAAAACTAGGAAAAAAGGGTCAGTCGTAAAACTAAAAAAAGGGTCAGTCATAAAATAGGGTCGACCACCACGTGCGCTGCAACCCTTCGCTTTGTAATACGAAACGCAGAAGAATAAAATATTCCGATTTTCCTAAAATCTAGAATAACAGCGCGATTCTTTTTACGACTAGATAGTTTAAATAAACGACAGCTAACTCAAGGGTTCTCACGTGCCGATGTGCCCGTTTCTGTCTAGAGGTATAACCCCTCCTCCAGAGGTTATCTCCGTAGCGCCACTTGAAAGATAAACTAAATTAGTTCCATTATTGCAAAAAATTTATACTTTTATAATTGCACACTTATTTGTATTCTTATTAAGATGCTGAATGCAATATACTTCTTACGCTTACTAAATTAAAATCTTAATTATCAATATCTTAGCATTTCGTAATAAAGTAATTTGTTGAATCTAGTAATCTAGTAATCTTTCGCTATTTACATTGTTAAAACAACATAAAAACAGAATTACTTTTAAACAATATAAAAAAATAGAAAAGATCCTTGTAAACGTTATTAGAACGTATTCTTTAGAATATTCGCATTGAACTTATGACAACTCTGCAATACATAAAAATTGAAATAATGAAAATATTTGAAAGCTTTCATCCTTCTAAAAAAAAAACTAAACATTTTATATTTTGTTTGTTACAATCTTCAAATATGTGTTTTAATTTTTAAAGTATTTATAATTATTAACATAATAAATACTTACGTTGTTGTATAGTTTTCTGTTGATTATGAAGCCACGTTTTTATCTGCGGCAAAGTGCGTTTAGCAAGCAATGTATATTTTTTTTTACTGTTTGAATATCTTTTAAAGATGGTGATTTCAGTTTCTCCATATATTTAGAAAATGCCTGTAATGCTGTTTCCTTTTGCCAATGCTTTTAAAATATCTAATAAATTAATGGAAAATACTCACTAGATCGTTTGCGTTTATTATTATTTTGCTTGTCCTGAATGTTGCTATTATCAGAAATGTTTAAATTATCAGAAATGTTTAAATTATCAGAAATTTTTAAATTATCAGAAATGTTTAAATTATCTGAAATAAATAATGTATGTTATATTAAAATAGATATAAGTAATAGTATAAAAGTACATATAAAGAAAATATAAAATATAAGTTTAAGAATGCAAAAGGGAAATATAGAAAAAATTACCTGTAGATATATCTTTTTTTTCTGCTGTATCATTGTTAATACAGCTATTCTCTTTTAATACCTCATCATTTTCGGAATTGCTATCTGTTGAATCCACTTCCGAATTATTTGTATTACCTTGTACTGCTTCCAAGTATTGTGATATTTTTAATATGTCTCTACTAGCCAGTGGTTGCCTATAATGATCCTTGTGAATTTTATCGGAATGGCCCATAAACATAGCCAGATCCGAAATATCGATATCGTTTAGATTTAATTGGATGCAATATGTAGCTACATGCTTTCTTAGTATTGTACCACGCAAAATGGAAGATTGATTGGCATTACACTCTTCTGCAAATTTTCGTAGTAACGCGCATGCTCTGAGATACTTATACCTTTCTTTATTATTTCCCTTTAAATCCAAAAACATATGGATTTTTTTCTGATACTCCAGCTTGTTTCCGAAACTTTAAAATTAAAGTAATGCTTTGAAATAAATCGTTTGATAACAGAACAGGGATTGTACGTCCTAATTTGCCTCTTATGCAAAATCTTACATATTTTTGAGCAATTTTCTTATTTTCTGTAGATAACGATTGATACATATCACTATGCATATTTTTATTTAATTTTTCATAGCTGTTGAAGTCCTCTATCAAAATTCTTTCAATTTCTCCTGCTCGACGTCTATTGAACACATGTATGGAAGTTAGTGTTGCCTCAGCCAAAGAAATCCAGTGGCAATAAGAAAACGATTGGTATAGTTTCTTTAAGCATCAGATCGTTTTTTTTCTAAATGACTGTATAATTTTCGAATATCTTCTAATGTTAGAAGATTAATTTTTTTACGCCTTTTGTGAGCCGTTTGTTTTTACAACAGTTGTATTGATGCTTGTTCCGATGTCTACGACTAGTAATTTTAAAAAATCCTTGACTTGTCTTTTTTTTCGACATTTTCCTTTTTTTATACACTCTATAATAAGGATATTTCCAATATGTTTCAATAACGTTGACAAATTTGCTGCTACTGCAGGCGTTTCATACATTTTTGTTTCAGAATTATATTTTGCAACTATATTAATTGCACACATGCAGTCATCACATACCTTGGGATTATAAATGGATTCAAAGCTTTCGATATTTTCATTTATATCTTTCATCGCCAAGAGGAGACGACCAAGAAGACGTAATCGAGCACGAATCATATCGTGGTGATGTTGTGATTTATACTTTATACACAATTTATTTCCATATAAAATCAACAATTCATCATATCTTATAGCACGAATTACTTCATCTTTCCGCAGGATTGGAAAAACTGTTTTCCTTAAAAATTCACTTGCGGATGAATGTAATCTACATGTAATCTTTCTACCCATCACCATAATACATTTATTTTTTGTAAATTTTGTTCCAAAACAACTTCGGGAATGATGGCGAATTGTATTTTTTGAAAAAAAAGCCCTTGCATTTAGCGCAAGCAATAAAATTGTTAGCGGTCTTTTTATATTTTTCATTAGGACGCCGACATACTATGAGTTGTCCATTATTTAATTCGGAGTTTGTAAACTTCCGTTTCCGGTTACGTGGTAGAAGGTTGAAGTGTTGTCGGTGTGTGATTCTAAGTGAAGTATTAGAGGAGTGAGGGAGAGAAAGGGGGAGAGAGAGTGAGAGAGTGAGAGGCTGGAGATAGGGAATGCAAGGGGAATGCAAGCAAGTGGGGTAAGAAGGGAATAGAGCAGTGAGAAGGAAGAGAAGTGAGGCAGGAAGAGTGAGTCAGCGTTTAGGAAGATAGGTAAGGGGAACGAGGGGATAGGAAGGAACTAAGAAGAGGGAGAGCAGGTGTAGAAGGAGTGGAGAGAAAGGGGACAGGTGTAAGTGCGGAGAAAGTCACTAGTAGCAGAGGAACGAATCGTTGGTATAGAGGAAGTCATTAGGCATAGAGTATATCATAGGCATAGAGTGATGGAAAGAAAAGAAATGGAGGAGATAGAAAGAATAAAGAAGGCGGAAAAATGGGAGAGAAGAGGGAGCACAGGGACGGCAGAGGAGGTGTTGAAAAGGAAAAATGAGGAATTAGAGGAAGTAAGATTAAGAAAGGAGAGAGAGGAGATAAGGGATTTAGAGTGGGCGTTTAGAAAAAGCAAAAAGGTGATAAGATCGCCAAAGGTAGAAAGCAGAGAGGAGGCAGGAGAAATAGGGGAGACGATAATAGAGATGGGGAGGGAATGGAAAGAAGAGATAATACAGGAAATGAGGGAGATAAGAAGAGAGATTAGAGAAGAGATTAAGGAGGGAATAAGAGGACAGGAAGAAATAAGAGAGAAGGTAAGAGGGTTAAAGAAGAAAATGGAGGAGAGGGAGAAGAGGTGGGGGAGGGAAAGGGAGAAGTTTATGAAGAGGATTAAGGAGATGGGGGAAAAAAATGGAAGAATTGGAGATGGGAAAGAAGGAGGGAAGAGGGAAAGAGGAGAAGGGAGAGGAGATTGAGGGGATGGAAGATAGGATTAATAGGATGGAATGGAAATGGGAGAGAAAAGAAAGGGAAGAAAAGAGAAGGAATGTTATAATTAAAGGATTTAAGGGAGGAGAAGGGGGGTGAAAGGGGAGGTAGAGAGTTTATTAAAGGAGATAGGGGTAGGGGGCAAGTAGAGGAAGTGAGGAGAATAGGGGAAGAGAGAAGGGACGGGACAAGTACAGTATTAGTAAGGGTGGGAGATATGGAAGTTAAAAGAGAAATAATGGAAAAAAAAGAAGATTGAGAAGAAGGGAGGAGAGGATTGAGGAAGATCTAACGTGGAAGGAAAGAAGGATGATGTGGAGATTAGGAGAGATGGCAAGAGGGGAAGAGAGAGAGGGAAGGAGAGCATGGGTAAGGTATGGGAGAATTTGGATGAAGGGTAAATGGTGGAGGTGGGACGAGATGAAAGAGGAAATAAAGGAAGAGGGAGCAGGGGATGAGAGAAGGGAAGAGACCAGAGGGGGGAAAATAGAAGGAAAGGAGATGGAGACAACACAAGAGACGGGAAAGGGGGGAGGGAAAGAATGGGAAAGGAAGGGTGAAAAAGAGAAAAGGAGAGAGGAGGGAAGGGAGAGGTAAAGAGATAGGAAGAGGCGGGAAAGAAGGAAAGGAGAAAGAAGGAGGGGAGGAAGGATGGAAGATGGCATATTGGAATGTGGCGGGTCTAAAAAATAAGGACGCGGATTTCTGGGAAACAATAGGGGAATGGGATGTAATGTTTTTTTTAGACACATGGGTGGATGAAAAAAGATGGGAAAAATTAAAAGGGAAAACGCCGGGAGGATTTAAGTGGGAGGTGCAATATGCGAAGAAGAAGAGTAGGAAAGGAAGGGCAATGGGTAGAAATATAATGGGGGTAAGAAAAGGGATAAGAATAGAAGGAAAGGGTAGAACGGATAAAGGGGGAATGTTAGAGATGATGATAGAAAGAGGGGGGAGAGATGGTGGGAGTGTACATTAACGGAGATTTGGAGGAGAAACTAGAGGAGATGAACGAGTGTATGGAGGAAGAGGGAGACAGGGTCAGAACGGTAGTAGGGGGGGATTTTAATGCAAGAACGGGAAATTTAGGGGGAGGAGTAGTGATGGGGGAGGATGAGGGAGGAGAGGGAAAGGGGAAAAAATCAAAAGATACAAAGATAAATGGGGAAGGGAGAAGGATGGTGAAAAAGTTGAAAGAGAGGGGGTGGGCGATAATGAATGGAGAAGTAGCAGGAGATGAGGAAGGGGAGTGGACGTATATGGGGCCGAAGGGGAGGTCGGTAATTGATTACGTAATAGGGAATGAGGAAGTAAGGGAGGAAATTGCGAAGTTAGAGATAGGAGAAAGAGTAGACTCGGACCACATGCCGGTGGTAATATGGCTCAGGGGGAAAGGAGGAGGAGGGAAAGGAAAAGGGATAAAGAGAAAAAGGAGATGGAACTGGACGAAGGAAGGGAAGGAGAAATTTAGGGAGAGGATAGGGGAAATATGGGAGAAGCAGAGGGATGAACAAGAAGAGGAAGGGGTGGAGGGAGAGTGGGAGGAGAAGAAAAGGAAGATACAGGAAGTGCTAGACAAGGGGAAAGAGGGGGAAGGAAAGAAGAAAAGAGAGAAAAAGAGAGGGTGGTTTGACAGGGAGTGTAGAAGAGAGAAGGGGGAGGTGGCAAAGGAACTGAAAAGGTGGAAGAGGATAGAAGGGAAAGGGGAAAAATACAGAAAAAGAAAAAAAGAGTACAAGAGATTATGTAGGAAGAAGAAAGAGGAGGAGAATGTGGAGTGGACAAGGAAGGCAATGGAAGCGAGGACAAAGGGGCAGGTATGGGAGGTGGTTAGGAGGGAAAGGGGGAAAGGTAAAGAAGAAATGGGAGGAGGAATTGAGATAGAAGAGTGGAACATTTTAGGGAGCTATTAGGGGGGGTAGAGTCGAGAGTAGCAATGGGAGGAAATAGGATGGAGAAGGGGAGAGAAGAAGACCAGATAGAAAAGGGAGAAATTAGGAGGATAAGCAGGATAAAGGAAAGAAAGGCGGTGGGGGTGGATGAGATACCGGAAGAAGTGTGGAAATATGGAGGGGAGGGAATAGAGAAGTGGGTATGGGAGATATGCAATAGGATATGGAAGGGGGAAGGGTGGATTGGGGAATGGAGTGAGGGGCTGGTGGTGCCAATTTTGAAGAGGAGAGAGGGAAGGGAGGTTTCAGAGTATAGGGGGGTAACGTTGACACCGTCATTATACAAAGTGTATGCGTCGGTGTTAGCGGAGAGATTGATGGGAGAGGTGGAGGAAGGAGGGATGTTACCACCGAATTAAACTGGGTTCAGAAAAGGGATGGGAACGGTGGATAATATCTATGTTCTGAATTATTTGATAAACAGGCAAATAAACAGGAAAGGAAGACAAATGGTGCTATTTTTTGTGGACCTGAGAGCGGCGTTTGATTCGGTGGACAGGGTGAAGTTGATGACAGCGTTAAGAGGGAGGGGGGTGAAGGAAGAGACGGTGAGGAGATGTGAGGAAGTGTTAGGAGAAATAGGATTCAGGGTTAGAATAGGGAAAGAGGTGGGGGAAAAGTTTTGGACGAGGAGGGGGGTGAGACAGGGATGCCCTCTGAGTCCTCTTCTCTTTAATATGTTGATGGTGGACATGGAGGAGGAGATGAGGAAAGGAAGATGGGGAGGAGTGAGGCTAGGGGAGGGCAAGGTCTACACGTTAGCGTACGCGGATGACGTGGTATTGATGGCAGAAGATGAGGAGGGGATGAGATGCACGATGGAAAGATTAGGGAGATATCTGGAGGGAAAGGGACTGGAATTGAATGAGAGGAAGTCGAAGATGATGAGGTGCAGGAAAGGTGGAGGGAGGTTAAAAAAGGCTAGCTGAATCTGGAAAGGAAAAAAATTAGAGGAGGTTAAGAAGTATAAGTATCTAGGATATATAATACAAAGGAATGGAAGGCAAGAAGGACAGATAAGGGACAGGATAAAGAGAGGGGCAGCAGCTATGGGACAAGTATGGGGGATAGGTAAGAGGAGATTTGGTAGTAATTGGGGGAGGAGGATGTGGCTATTTGATGCATTAGTGTGGACGGTTTTAGGATATGGGGTGGAGATATGGGGGTGGGAAGAGAGAGAGGGATTGGAAAGGATACAAGAAAGGTATTTGAGATGGATGTTAGGAGTGGATTGGGGAACGCCTGGGTATATGGTAAGGGAGGAGCTGCAGAGGGAAAAGATAAGGACAAGAATGGGAAGAAGGGCGTGGGGGTATGAGAAGAGACTAGAGGAGGGTAAGGGAGGGTGGTTGGCAAAAGTTATGTTTGGGGGAGATCAAAGAAGGGGCAAAGAAAGGAGGAGAATTGTCAGATTGGGAGAGGGAAAGGAGGGATTTCTTTGAGGGTAAGGGGATGGAATTAAGGGAGATAGAGGAAAGAAGAGAAAAAGGGGAGTTCAGATGGAAAGAAGTTGAGGACTGGGAAAGGAAGGAGCAGAGGGAAGAGAGGATAGAAAAAATGGAAAAGTCGGAATACAATAGATGGTACAAGCAAGTTAAAGGGGAGGGAATACCGGGCTATCTGAAGAAGGGGTGGACGGAAGACAGATGGAGGAAAATAGCAAGGTATAGATCGGGGAATGAAATGAGGGGAAATAAATATTGGGAAAAGAGAAGGATAGGAAGTGCAGAATGTGTGGGAGAGGGGTGGAAACGTGGGAGCATGTGTGGGAGGAATGCATGGAATGGGGAAGGGAAGAGAGCTAGCAGGAAATGGTGAAAGAGGTGTTAGGAGAGGAGGGGGAAGGAGAAACGTGGCTTAAAAGGTTAGAGAAAGCAAGAGGGGTGGGGGAAGGGGAGGATGGGAAGGATGGGAAAGGAGGATAGGGGGAAGAGGGAGGATAAGAGATGAGGGAAGAGAGAGTGGAAGAGGGTGTGTGTGAGAGAAGGGAGAGAGAAGGAGAGAGAGAGAGAGAGAGGAAGAGAGAAAGAGAGGGAGAGAGAGGAAACGAGTGAAAGAAATGAGAAAGGGTAACAGTAACCAGAAGCGGAGGTCCCACTTAGGTTAAGTAGTACATAAGATTGCGAAAATAGTATATAAGAAAACGTAGGATAAGAAAGGCCAGGGTAAAAGGGTCGTGTGTGTGGAAGAGCAGGCAGAAAGTAGGTAAGGTGGAAAGGCGAGAAAAGGCATGGTAGACGGCGAAGCGAGCGGCGTGACAATTTTTATGTCTATATATATGACTATATATATAATTGATTAAATTAAATAGATTTAAGTTGTAGGATTAAGTTATAGATTAAGGTTGGAATGTAAATGGAGGTATAAAGGTTTGGGACCGCTCTTTTAAACAAGAAAAAAGCGCCTTGTAATCTTTAATTAGAGCAGCAATAAACATATCTATCTATCTAACTCGGAGTTTGTATTAAATTTGAAAGTGCCATTTTTTCGTAGCGTATCAATAATTTTTCTTCGTTCAGGATTTCTTTTAGGTAAAGCAGCAAATTTTTTTACATCTGACTCATTGCGATGTACTTTTTCTAAATGTCGCACTAGTTGTGTCTGTAACTTTGAGCAGAATATGCAATAATTTTGCTTAATATTTTTTGCATTTGAAATTTCTACATGCATCTTTTCGTCATCACATATTGATGTGCCATTATTCATTTTTGTGGCATCTAAACTGGATATTGAAGACAAGCTTGCTATTGACTTTTGTATGTGTTGCGTTTTATCATCATCATTATTATTTGAATTTTGATCATCTTCTGACGGTAAATACTCTGATCCACTTTCTTCATTCTCAACATCTAAAAAGCATGATATATGTATATGTATAGATATTCATTAAGAAGATGCTAGTTCTATTTTATCAACCGAAAAGTGAGAGTAGATTTGACTAAAAATCTATTTATTGACTAATACAGATTGTTTTATTACTTGAAATATAGCTAGCGCGATTTATTAATATTAATACGTTAATGTGGCAAAAAAATTTATTAATCTGTTAACTTTATAGTTAATCAAAATTTATTTACAAGTAATATGTTTAGGATTGAGAAAAATTTGCCGCGCTCGATTAAACGAAAATTCACGGATCAGTCGAGAATTTAGGTAAAAGCAATTGCCGCAGGCCTAACACGGCAGCACCTCGCGGCACGCACCGCGGGAAGCGCCGCGGAAGCAAATTTTCGGCCAATTAGCGCGTTCCGCGTGTACCCCTCGCGATCAGGCGGTCGATAGCGTGATCGATGAGGGTAGCATTCCGTCGGAAACAGTCGTCGCGGAGAGAGAGCCGGCGTTGGTCGCAAGTCAGACTAAAGAATTCGCGTTACGGTGTAATAAGTGCGTGAATGTATTATCGCGACAAATACGAACAGATTTGCGCGGTATTTTGTGACATATCGAGAGTGAAAAGTTAACGGGTAATCGGATCTCGTTCGCGACGCAACATACACGTTCTCGCGACGAAATCGCCATTGTCTCGTGCATGCTACGTGCACGTGATCGAACATAACGAGTATTCGGATCCTGCTGGAGGATTCACTGCGATATTCGTGTATAGGTGAATGCATGTCGTGCATTCTCTCTCTCGCTCTTTCTCTCTCTCTCTCTCTCTCTCCCGCGCTCTCTCTCACAATTGTCGTAGTACGCCGTCGCGACGAATTCGCCGTCGTATTGTGCACGCTGCGTACACGTGATCGACTCCTGCGAATATTCGAATCCTTCTGGAGGATTTTGTGTGATAGTTAATTGCATATAAATGCACGTGATCGAACATTACGAGCATTCGGATCCTGCTGGAGGATTGAATGTCACATAATTGAAGACAATTATTGAGTCGCGTCAAATCATATGTGCGCGTTTTCGATAAATTATAAGGGTCGTCCACAAGAGGACAAATTTGTTATTGTACGATCCGCGATCGTGACTTTCAAATAGGACATTGTTTTTTCTTGCGACAAAAGACTTTGGTATCGATATCGAACAAACAGTTTTCTTTCTTGTGATCGCGAGCTTCGACACGAATAATTGTTTTGTGCGACGCGTGATACACAATCAGGTGTTCGATAAGTGATCAATTGTCAAATGTAAATTTGCTGCGCGTACAGCAAACGCGTTCGATTCTCATATCGAGTTTTTGTTTTTTCTTTGGTTTGTTTGTGTCAAGTCCAGGTGACTTTCTGACGTGTGATATAATAAATTGATCTGTTTTGTTCATCAACTTCAAGACTCTTTTTCAATTCGGCCTCCTGCGTAAATCATCAATCTCAGCGCACACATGGGTGCGCGATCACCCTATTAAGATACAGTCCACTCTACAATTATCCTATTGTCCATCCATCACATCTCTCATGAGATTCCTATGATTTCTTTCCAATAAAAAAAAGGAGTAAAGGATTTGAGAGGCGGCGCGCGAGACGCGGCCCTAAAAAGGCCGAGCATGCTCGTTCGTCGCAGCTTCGTGTCGGACCACGGTTCAAGCCGCGCGTTCGCAACATAATATATACTACTTATTTGTAAATATAATTATATTGAGCATGAATGATATCATGGTGATGTTGCGACTTATACTTCATGTACAATTTATTTCCATATAAAATCAACAGTTCATCATATCTTATTAACACAAAGAGATACTACAAAATATTGAAACATTAACATTTCCTTTAAAGATAGAGTCGATTATATACATATTATAAACGGTAGCTAAACTTACCAAAAGATGTTAAAAGATCAGTAATTTGATTGTCGCAGTTTGTCTTTCTTGCTTTTGTTTTGTCCTGATTTCCATTTTCGTCGATGGATATAATCGGTTTATCAATATCAAATGTAATAACCATAAAGAAATGCATGTTACAATAGTACATATGATAATAGTATATATTATAGTAGTATAATATATAGCAACTGAACAGACTGTGATAATACTAGCTTAACACACTTATAAAATCTATGATCGAAATGTTTTCAGTTTTATGTATTGCGTTTCTAGATATCAACTCAATATGACTTCTGCTTATTTAAGAAGACCTTAATATTTAAGATATTATTAGATTTTAATGTTTTATATTATTGACAATTAATATTTACAAAGACAGATGTAAAAACAGAATATTTATAGAATATTGATCCATTTCTGTGAAAGATAAATACTCGTGACCTACTAATATAGAAATACAATACATAAAGACAAGATAATTTCTAATAATTATAAATCTAGTATAAATACAAAAAACTTGAATGTACCAATAATAAATAAACCTATTGCATATATACTAGTTTATAAACTAATATTGATAAACATTGTGTATATTCACCGTTATGTAAAAAATAATCTGTTTTACTAAATATCACAATCTCTACATGGAAAAGTATTAATGTTCTTCCCATTTTAATCAAAAATGATAATCGTGTTATCTGAAAAAGATACATTTCATACATATGATGCTTACACATACGAGACCCATATAGTAGATAAATAAGCTTACCTTCTAGTCTAGCGTCTAATGTCTAGTATCTAGTGTTTACTTATTTTTCTAGGCAACACGCCGGGATTGGACTTACACTAAGGCGCGCAAGCAATACGCTGGGAAAAATATAGGTGGGAGAGGGGCTGGTTGTAACAATACTTGGTAATGTACAAGTAGTATATACAACGACTAGGTTTCTGGAATCGCTTTTGTCCAGGGTTTGATTCGATCCGTAGACAATATTGAATCATATGGTTTTGTTATATCCCCCAAAGATATACAATAGATATAACTATTAAAAGTTAACTAATATTAAGAAATGGGTACTCGTATTGCATCCGCAATTACGACAGACACTGACCGCGTTAAAAAACGCATACGATGCGAGGTATACGCGGAATCAGAATTACGACAGATAATGACCGCGTTAAAAAGCGCATACGATGCGAGGTATACGCGAAATCAGAATTACGACAGATAATGACCGCGTTAAAAACGCATACAATGCGAGATATACGCGGAACAGAAATTGGTCAACGTGCAAGCAAAGCAGAAGGACTTTGAATCTGCTTCGCTTGCACCTAGATTCTCGACCGGGGAAACCTTGTTGCCAGGCACCCCTTCCGATCGGGAAAACTCCAAAAAACAACGATATAAAAAGAGAGTAGAGACGCGACAGCTCGCTCAGTCGCAGACACAAATAATCGCTCTAACCACGATCTCGCTAACCGCGCGCGCACTTAGCATCGACTCGCAGTTGTGCGCGATACGCGGAGTAATATAAAGTCAGTGCCGCACACTCGTAAAGCTTCAGTGTATTAATAGTGAAATAAAATAAAGACCAAGTGGTTGAAGTTGAATAAAGAATTTTAATACAAAAAGTGTAGTGCATTTCTCTACAAACACCCGACAAGTCCTGACGCCCCGGATTCCCATCCCAATTTGGCGCGACCCTTAAGTGTCTCTCCCGAGGCACACAACAGTTTAGACGAGACATTATATCCCGGTATGTCTTGGACTACATATCTGTTTTTATCTAATATTTTAGCAATACGATATGTTCCTTTATATTGAGATTTGAGTTTTTTGTCTTCTCCTGGTTTTACAGTGGAGTCTTTAATCATAACGAGATCACCAACATTGTATTTAGTCGGTTTTTTATGTCTTTTATCATAGTAGGTTTTATTATATTTTTTAATCATGTTAATGCTACTTCTACTGCTACTTCACGACAGGTCTCTCTGTCTTTCTGGAAATCTAATTCGTTTTTAGCAATTACATCCAGAAAATCCACTAACTCAATGTCAGCGTTATTACGCTGTTCTATACCAAGAAGAACTTTAGAGGGGGAAGCTTTTAAAGACGAATGAAATGTATTGTTTATCACGTATTGCACAGTATTTAAGTGTATATTCCAACACTCGTAGTCATCTATGAGTTTTCTAAGGGATGATTTTAGAAATTGATTAACTCTTTCTACAATGCCGTTAGCCCATGGAGCAGTTACAGCAACTAGATGATGTTTTATATTATAAATTCTAAGAAAGTCTATAAACTCTGACGCAGTGAAAGATGAGCCTCTATCACTAATGACTGTTTCCGGATAGCAAAAATTACGCAATGAGCCATGTGAATCTTGAGAAAATGTCACTACTAGTATATATTTTTGTCCATCTAGCGATTCTTTGATAGGTCCAAAGTGATCTAAATGGAGGATTTGAAAGGGACGCTTTGGCGTATTAGTTAATTGGAGTTCGCCCTCACGGGAATTAGAAGAAGAATTAAAAATAAGACAAATTAGACAATTATCAATGTGGCTACGTATAAGTTTTCTTAACGAAGGGAACCAGTAATGATTTGCTAAACCTTGATAAGTTTTCTCAAAACCACAATGGGCCATATCATCGTGGTAGACCCTGACTATGTTTGTTACCATGGCTTCTGGTACCACAAACCTGTGTTTGTTAGTGTCTTTTCTAAAAACTAGACCATCTATCAGTTGAAATTTTTTTTGGTCTTCTTTTTCTAGGTTTTCAGCCAAACGTTTTAAGAAGGGATCTGTCAACTGTCTGTTGTCACGTCCGGCCGTATAAATTTTTTCGTTTACTCCAAGTTCCTTAAACGCTATTTGAAAAGCGCGCCAAAGCCGGCCATGACGCTTAACTCCGCTTAGAAACTAAGCGTGGCGCTTCGTAGCGGAGGAGGATCTCCCACCACGGTGAGAACCCCTACTCCGGAGAGTTCCCCTTCTCCAGGCCGCCGCAGGCCCGAGCCGCCGAAACGAAGGACCTCAGAGCAGTCCCGAATTTCGGCAGTTCTCTGCGCGACACCGAACAGTACAGTCGCACTCCCAAATTCTAGCTCCAAATTCTAAATCCTAACTCTAATTCTAAAATTCTAACTCTAAGTATAATATCCTAACTCTAAAATCTAAATTCTAAGTCTAAGTCTAAATCCTAATTCTAAGTTTTAGTCTCGAATTCTGTACTACTATACGAATAAATCAGTGTATTCATGTGTGAAAACCAGTGTTCAGTACTCTTCAAAACTTCCACTCCCGTGATAAAACACGATAGCGCTTAAATCTGTCATACGGCGTTTGAATTCAGAACAATTCAAAACTGTGTCTGGAGCGGACCACCGCTCATCACAGTTAGAATTAACATTCTCAGCAATTGCCAAAATAAGGAACTGATAGTGAGGTCCGCCGCATATCAACCTTCCTTATTTGAGTAAGCATTCAGAGGATGCATCAAATTCAATATGCCTAAGACGCGACGCGCGGGAAGGAAGAATCAATTACGAAAACTAAACCGACTTTATCGTGAATCAGCGACCGAGAAATATTCTCAATTTCTCGGAATGGAATATCAGGCCGATCCTGAATACGAGAACATTTTTAACATTAAAAATAATAACAACGACGAACTCCTACCGTGGAGGTGCATACCAATAACCTTCCGACCACGACGCCTGCCGCCGCCAAACATCCCAGTGAACGACCCTCGCCTCACGCACTACCTCCAAGTACGAGCCGACACGATCAAGAAAGTGCTACTAAAGGTAAGTGAAATTCACGTTAACCTAAGGAAGCGCGCGTGTTAGCAAATTCAGAGACGCTTCTACCACGTGGAAGAGAACATTCTAGAAAAATCTCCGACGCATTTTTCCTCTTTTCCATCGTCACTGCGGAAGCTATAAAAAAAGGGTCAGGCTATAAAACTAGGGTCGACCACCACACGCGGTGCAACCCTCGGAATTCTAACACGGAAAAACGCAAATAGTTCAATCTCTTAAAAATCTTTGTGTCTCAAGAAACAACTTCGTAAATCCGTACAACAAAGTAGTCATTTAAACAATAATCAATTGAGAACACTCTCGATTTACCGACGTTACCGACAATATACCGACATACGTTCTTTTACCGACATTACCGACAATATACCGACATACGTTCTTTTACCGACGTTACCGACAATATACCGACATACGTTCTTTTACCGACATTACTGACGATATACCGACATACGTTCTTTTACCGACATTACCGACGATATACCGACATACGTTCTTTTACCGACGACTACTGACTTCTCGATTGCTGCCGGGTTCACCAAAGATCTACGAGCTAATGACGCATTATCAATTCGACGCAACAAGCACAAATGTGCCCACTCACCCTTAGAGGTATAACCCCTCCTCCAGAAGTTAATCTCTTTGTACCGTTTGAACCCTTATTCTATTGCCAAATTGGTATCGGGTACATCCATTTTGAGACTAAGGCAGCCCTCTGCACTTCATGCTATTCCACCTTACCTAGAGTCTCGAAATTACTTTGGACAAGGATTCGGAAGCATACTCTAATCATAGGCGGAACACCTATCGGAATAAATTGCGGAGTCTGCAACTTCCGACTTACCCTCACGCGAATTGGTGATTTGTGCGAGCTTTGCCAGTCTACGTACGAAGATTACTTACGCAACCCCAACGACGTTTCGCATAGAGCGATCGACGAAGCTATCTTTATTACAGTAGAGTCACAGGTAGGTCCCACGCAATAATCCGATCACCTCAGTTTCAGTGCAAATAACCTCAGATCGCGGGTATCCCCGGGGAGAATCGCATAGATTCGCGTACCCGTAATAGCGATCGTGTCTCGTGGAAAAAGCCGAGCTCTGCATTCAAATTTTCGCAGCCGCGACCCCACGAGACGTAACACCCTTGCATCTCTTGCGAAAAATTATGCTTGAGAAGAGACGTTTCTAAGCTCGAGAAGCTGAAGAAAACAATAGAAGGATCTTTTTGGAAAGATCTGATAGCAAACGTAACAGAACACAGTAATAATACTGAATTCGTTTGTAAGCTTTGTTTGGGTAAATTTCAAAAAGGCGTGTTGCCTTCTACTTGCATTTTGACTAATCTTGCGGTAAAACCATTACCAGATGTTTTGTCAGATTTCAATGATTACGAAATAATGTTAATCAAGAGAATGAGCAGTTTTCAAGTAGTGCAATTGATGGGCAATGTTTCGAACAAACATATACCGCATAGACAAATGATCCGCAAAGTAAAAGGTAGAACATTTCATTTGCCTCTACCTTTACAAGAAACATTGGATAAAGTATGTCCTCCGGAAGATCCTATAAATTTGAATCACGATTTGCACATTCTCGTTCGAGGTATACCCAAGAAATCTAAAGTGGTTTGGGAAAATTTGGTAGATATTAATAAAGTGTATAAGGCTTTACAATGGTTGAAAAAAAATAATCCTCATTACTCGAAAATTCATCTTCCGGCGTCATCTGATGATCTATTAAATGATAAGTTGCAGGAAACAGAATATCGGATTGTCGATGACGAAAGCGACAATGACGAAATAAATGAGGTGGTTGAGGAATTACCAGCATTGAATTTGTACAATGTACAGGAAAACAAAAATAATAATGATCAAATCGTTTTAAAACGTAGGGCTTTCCTCACCCAAATCACTGAAGATTCGGATATTAACGATCAATATACAACATACCCAATACACGCAAAAAGAATCGATAACGAATCTGCATTGAAGCTTTATCAAATGATGAAAATTGAAGATTTTTTAATGGATAATTGTTATAAATATCTGGATGTCATGTGTTTCCCTGATTTATATCCTGATGGTGTCAATGGTCAACGAGAAGATAGAAACTTTGCATTGCCGGAATATTTATTTATTAGAATCTGCAGTATCTGTTTTACCTTCTCAATAATGCTAACTACCGACAGTTAAAAAGTGGTATCTATTATACGATGATGGTTACTAACCCACGAGAGAGATACACTGCTGGTAGATACTTGAACGAATTGAAAGGTTACGAATTAGAATCGAATTTAATGAGTATTTTCGCAAAATTGAGAAATACGGATCAATTTTGGCGACAACCGTCCAATAATGTAAAATGCATGACTTCGCATTACGGTCCAGCGACGTGGTTTTTGACTTTGAGTCCTAGTGAATGGAAATGGTCCGATTTGGGTGAATATTTACGAGATATGAATCCCGATAAAGAGAAGTTAGGCATCAGCGAACTAGTCGCATACGATCCTGTAAGTACTTCTAGATTCATGTGCATAAAATTCAAAGCCATGATTGATTTTATTTGTTCGTCCGATAATCCAATAGGAAAGGTTATTCATTACTTCTGGCGACTGGAATATCAAAGTAGAGGTATTCAGCACATGCATTGTATGATTTGGATAAAACATGCTCCAGTATTAGGAAAATCGCCGGATGAAGAAGTTGCTACGTTTATTCGAAAATACGTAACGTGTGAAATTCTAGATGAAAATGTTTCGCCAACGTTGTACGATACGGTAATAAGTGATCAGAATCATAAACATAACTCGTATTGCATGCGTACAAAAAAAACGGAAACTAATATATACAGAAAGTGTTGGTTCGATTTTCCTCGGCCAGTTACTGAGAATTTTGTTTTAAGAGACATTATCACTTCGATAGTCGGTAGAAAAAATTTACGCAGTAAGAGCAGATTGTACGATCTTCCTTGCAAGGAGTCGGAAAGGTTTATAAATTATTATAATCCGTCTATCAAATTAGCCTGGGAGGGAAATATGGACATACAATTTATTAGAGAAAAATCAGAGTTTTTAAACTCATATTTAACAAAATACACGACAAAGTCGGAAAAATGCAATACAGACTTTGAAGTGATAGATTCGAATAAGTCCTTGGCATCGAAACTGTGGAATTTTGCAATGCGTTCATTAAATAACAGAGAATGCGGTGCTTTAGAAGCTGCGGATACACTATTAGGGAATCCCTTGTACGGTACGGATAATGATACCATGGTCAAATAGATCGATGTTAATGAGGTGAGAAATAGAAAAGTTAAAACATTTAATGAAATTAAAGCTCTCGATGAAAATTCTACAAATATTTACTGTTCGTCACTCATCGATGATTACTATCCAAATAGACCTCAGGAATTAAAATCATTGAATTTGTACGATTTTGCCAGATTCTGGGAAATTACGAAACAGATGCCAAATAATGACGAAGTCAAGTGTTACAAACTGGCATCGGGTTTATTTTTAAAAAAACGAAAAAAGGGTTATTTAATTAACCATTATCGATTTAATATAAAAACTGAGCCCGAAAAATACTTTTACTCGCTGCTTCTTCTGTTCAAACCATGGAGAGATTTGAGTGTTCAAAGGTACATTCGAGACTTACACGGATGCCTTTAAGAATTCAGAGTCTGTTTTAACGAAGGCAATGAAATATCACGAAAGGCTCGAAGAAATACAGAAAGCTTTTGAGAACGTTGCTGAATTAATCGAGAAGCGCGAAAATGATCTGAAAACAGCAGACAGAGACAAATCCGACGACGATGAACTGGATTGTAATCCGATAGAAGCTGACGACGCGATGAAAGATCTGGAAGATTTTGGTAAGATTGACGACCCGATTGATTTATCGCAAATGATGTCGCAATTGAACGAAGACCAGAAAAGAGTCTTTGATGGAGTATGCCAAGTTTTACAAGATAAGAATCAGATTCTGCGACTGTACGTAAGTGGCGAGGGTGGTACAGGGAAAAGTTTTCTAATTGAAACGATTAAACATTGGATCAGAATAAATTTGGAAAAAACGACTGCCATATCTGCTCCCACGGGTATCGCAGCATTCAATATCGATGGCTTGACAATCCATAGAATGTTTCAACTACCCGTTAGTCTAGAATCTACACCAAAATATACCGAATTGTCAGACATGGTCTTGAAAACTTTGAGAGACAAATTAAAGAATGTCGAATTATTTATAATCGATGAAGTATCCATGATTTCAAATGTGACACTTATGTTTATCAATCTACGATTATGTGAAATCTTTGATACGACAGATACAAATAATGGTTTCTTTGGCAGAAAACACATTCTCCTGTTTGGGGACTTGTTGCAGCTTCCTCCTGTAAAAGGACAATTTTCGTTTGTTAAAATGTCTCGATCAGAGATTCAGAAGTATTTAGGTATCATGGGTGGATGTGATTTGTTGAGATTGTTCGAGTACGACAAACTTTTGATTAATATGCGACAAAGATGCGACAATACATATCGTGATATACTTTCTAGAATACGAATAGGTTTAGTAACGGATTCTGACATCAATGTTCTTTAGTCTAGAAAAATCAATTTTAAAGAAAGTAGTTGCGACGAAAGATTGAATGAACTTTGCACTTATATGAATCAATTACCGATTGATACAATTTGTTTATTGCCCACGTGTTATTTGTGCAAGGTTTTGAACACAGCAATGCTCGATAAAATTGACAGCGATGAAATTCTACTAAAAGCAGAAGATGATGTCGACTGTGCTCCAGCAATGAAAAAAAAGGTGCATAAAATTTTGGAAGACAAAGATGATAAAGTGTCTGAAACAGCTGGCATTGAAAGAGTAATAGCGATTAAAATTGGCGCTAAAGTGATGATTCGACGAAACATTGACGTAACTTTGGAACTTGTCAATGGAACGATAGGCAATGTAGTTGCAGTTAATCGCTCTGCTGACGGCAATCGTATTGATTCCATCAAAATAGTTATTTCGGATAACAAAGAAATCGCAATAACGAAAGTAGATATTAAATTTGAAGTATTCCACAAATTAGTGGTACATCGAAAACAATTTCCATTGTCTCTCAGTTATGGAATAACTATACACAAAAGTCAAGGAATTACATGTAACAATGCAATGATGGATTTAGGAACGACTGTATTCAGTGATGGTCAAGCCTATGTAGGTTTGTCACGAGTAAGTAAATTGGAAGGCCTACATTTGATAAATTTCAATCCAGCATCAGTTAAAGCAAATTCGAGAGCTATTGTAGAATATAATCGACTGAGATCTATATTCAAATCTGAACTGCCACAAATCAATCCATCCGAGAAAAAGGTTGTGAAAATGTACGATCGTCGATGGGCTATCCCTAATATCATTGATGATGTGCAGAATTATGATTGTGAGGAACCAGAAAGTATAGTTACGTGGAAAATATATGGCCTTTGCAATAACGATGCTGTTTCGTGTTACGCTAATGTAATACTACAATGCGCGTTTCATTGCGTACGTATTAGGCAACAAATACTGAAAAATAAAGCATCGAATGCATTGACTGATGCTATCTGCGCGTATGGTGAACGTAAATATTGCAACATTCAAGCGGTTAGAAGATCTGTCGGAAAACGCTTCGAAGAACGAACACAACAAGATGTTTCGGAATTTTTTACGGCTCTAATGTCGACGTATTCCGACATCAATGATGTATTAGAACTCGAATTAAAGCACGTAACATGTTGCTCGAATGTCAAATGTAATTACAATGTAACTAAGCTGGAAAGCAATAGTTTGCTAATATTACCTATACATTCGACATTAAAAAGGAAAAAAGGTGTCACTCTACAAAGTTTGATTAATGTAGAATTTTCTAAATGGGAAACGATAAACGGCAATTGTAACGAATGTAAGGGTACCGTGTTGAAAAAGAAAACCGTAATTGAATCTACTTTATCCGTCGTACTAATACAGCTCAATTTATATACTTTTGTAAACGGTGCTTCTAAAAAAATTATCAACAATCGGATTACCGCCGTGCCGACGAGTAATACCACGATTAATAAAAAAAAGTACAAGCTAATGAGCGCTATATTTCACGAAGGTGAAGAAATGAATCGTGGTTACTACACGTGTATGTTGAGAGCTGACACAAAATCGGAATGGTATTACTCTAATGATATGGAAGTGTTCAAGAAAAAATGGCCCAAAGGAGCACAAGGGGCATACATATTGTTCTTAGAACAGATTAAATAATGGCGCTGTATAAAAGCTGCCGTAAGCGCCGAAATAAAACATCAATTGTTCTAGCGCTGTATAAAAGTTGCCGTAAGCGCCAAAATAAAATATTGGCTGCTCTGGCGCTTTATAAAAGCTGCTGTAAGCGCTGCATTAAAACGAGTGCAATAAGTTTCTTATTTGACCTAGGCTTCATGACATTTCAAAAAGTATCATCCAGAAAAAAGGTATCAGACAGAAATATGTATGTCGTGTTAAAATCGGAGAGACGAAGAAAAATATATGGTTGCGTTCTCACGAGAATGGGCGATGGAGGGGCCCATTCTTTATTTTCAATATTCATTCATACAATAATATAAAAAATTCATTCTGTTGCAATTGAAATAAATGTGCAATGTATCGTTGAAAGTTATTACAATTATACAAACATTTACAATTAATTAATGAAAGGCTCGTATAATTTAACAAAATTAAACAAATCATATATAGTAGGCCAACTGAACGAGCAAATAAATAAGGTGTAAAAATTTTTATTAATAGTTAAATAATTAAATTAACATTTCGTTACAGAATCGATATAAATTGTAAACGTTTCGACTGCACTACAGTCTTTATCAATACATAAAAGTTAAATATTAAAGTACAAAGTTAAATGTTAAAAATACAAAGTTAGTTAAATATTAAAATATAAAATTGAAACGATTCTTCGCTGTTGACCAATAGATATGCAAGGCGATTGGTCTGAGATGCCAAGTTATGCGACATTTGAGCATGCTACGGATATAATACGCGAATTAAATCAATGTCAGAGAAAATTAAAAAATCTTTCAACTTACATTATCGTTTTAACAAGTCCTTTTCCCCGATATTTCAAGTGTGAGTTGCGAAGTCTGAATACCAAATGTCAAAATAGAGAGCGTGATGTATTTATTTATTACCAATGTTTTTTCTAAATTATGATTCAGCAAATTTTTTAAGTATGTCAAAATAACTACTGTCTAACAATTCGGTGTCTGTATTTAAATTAATTCCATTTTTCTGTTCTTTAATGTGGATCATTTCAGATATTAGTCTTTTATGGTAGTTCTTTTCGTGATCCATAATTTTAATATTGTCCCAGTCAAATGTATGTTGTTCGTTTAGAATGTGTTCTGTGACAACCGAATGTCTAGCAGAGTCTAATTTAATATTATTTTTATGCTCTTTAAGTCTCGTTCCTAACTGTCTTTTTGTCTGTCCGACATATGTGGCGTCACAATCGTTGCAATTCAACTTCCAACTGAGAGGAAGAGCAGTCGCCCAGCAAGCTGAAGGTCTCGGGTTCGATTTCCGATTCAGCCGACTTTCGGACCAATATTTTTCTCGTCTATTTCTGTACAGGGGATGTTAAGAGAAGGAACAAGGGAATTTCTGAGATCCTAACCATAGGATTCAAATTCCTTAGTTTCCAAATTTTCTTATCTAAATTTGGCGCAATAACATCGCGTTTGGCTCTTTAGTCGAGATGAATATTGTGGTTTAATAATTAGAATACGTTGTATATAAACATTTATATAAGTGGTCTTGTTTTAAAATTGTATTATTATTTAAATGCTTAGAATGTATATATTTTGTTATTATGTATTTATTGATATATTTATATTTTTTTTATATTGAAAAGATTCATTTTTTATTCCTTTTTTTAAATTAATAAATTTTATTAAATATTTGTTTACCAATTAAACAAAAATGTAATCGTACACCAGCAATTACGTTTTAAAATATTATTTTTCTTGTGTGTGAATATTTTCATATAATATCTGGATTGCAAATATATTGTTAATAATAATAGTTTTGTTGTATATCTATTATGCATATAATTTGGAAATAATATAATTTAATAATTAAAAATTGCAAACAGAATAATATATTCACATATTTATATTTATATTATATCTGCACATATTCATATTGATGAGATTATTGTTTATTATATAAAATCATGTGCGTGATAATTAAATATTTTCTACGCAATCAAATTAATAAGGAATATAATGATTTAACATGATTATATTCTAAATCTGTTGGTGAAAACGTTACGTGTAACAAATATATACAATTAAAGTTATTAAAATTTTATTATTTTTGTAAAATATCATTTACTTTGTAGAATACTTGAAAATATTACAATTCTATTTCTTAATAATAAATTAATTAAATTTAATAAAGGAAATAAAACATTTTATCGTGTTCTGATATTGGACTTATTAACCATAGCGTGTAATTAAATAAATATTAAAGGTCTACGCTTATTGTGATAAAGCTCTTTGATTGTTAATTGACTGAAATATAACCTAAGAGCTTTGGACATTCACATTCCACAGTAATCAAAGAGTTAGGATTATCAATTTTCTTTAAGGTAACGTATTGATAGTTTGTTAATTACTTGTCATATTGCAAATACAATTTGACTTTATCACTTTATAATTATTAAAAATCGTTTTAGAGTGAATCTTATGTAACAAGCTTTTTTTGGTTTTCTTCGGAATTTTTTATAAAGAACTCATAAATGTTTTTTATATGTATAAAAAATTTCATTTTAAAAAAGGTAAAAGAAGATGTTAAGTTCGCGTCAAAAACTATATCTCCAAAATCTTACAGAATCTTAAAACATATCTAAAAATTGCGCTAAGCAAAAATAAAAACTTATTAAAATATTTTAATTTAAAAAAGTTGCACAAAATAGTTGTTTTAATTTCTTATAAAAATAATGAATTTAAAATACATACTGACATTAAAACTTGGGACAAAAAAGATATAAACATTACAAACTTGCGACAAGAAGAAATAAAAAAACATTAAAAACTTGCGAAAAAAAGTAGAATAATTTAATTTAAAAACTTAGCACTGCTAAGCTAAACAACAATTTAACAATTGTAATTGTTGTATTAAACTATACAATTGAAATTTTAATTGAAGTAATATGCAATAATGACACGATAAGGACATTAGCAATACTAAGTTTTTAAATTAATTTTTTTTTGTCGCAAGTCTTTAATGTTTATATTTTTGTTATCGCAAGTTTTTAATGTGTCATTATATATTTTAAATACATTATATTTTTAAGAAATTAAAACAACTATTTTGTGCAACTTTTTTAAATTAAAATATTACGATTTGTAGTGTATATCAGAATTTGAAGCCTTATAACGCGAAAAATACTTAATGAAAAGATAATTTTTCATAGAATTTTGAAAAGCTCTCGATATAAGCTACAAGAACATTATGTAATGACATGTTTTATTTATTAGAGTTCCCGCTTTACAAAAAAACATATCAGAGACTTTTCAAAAACGTTATTCTGAAATATCAAATGTTTCGGAGATATACGCAAAAATATTTTAGAAACATTGCATAAACCGTTAATGTCCGCATTCAGATACCTAGATATGAAACATTACAGAAATATTCCTTAGGATATAGTGTCCTAAATGTTTTTTTCGGGATAGTACTTAAACGTTACTATGTTACGTTTTTGCAACTTGTACAGCGCGTGGTACCGTACATAATTAAGACATTTTATTTATTTAATTGTAATCTGTTTATTATCTCTCAATACAAATTTCTTACATTAACTTATTAATGTATATCAATACAAATTTCTACTTTTACTTGGTATAATTATTTGATATTTTTTTACGCTAAATATAGAAAATTAAAATAAATGTTTTGTACGACTTTTTTGTTAAGTAATTTTTTAGTTAGTATAATTAAGTTTGCTATCAAAAGCGAAGTTTATAATTACATTTTGAAAATACATTACACGTTACAATTTCCTACATCTACTTAACACCATTTTTTAATTTTATTTCTTTTTTATTGTATTTAAAGTTTCTTTCTCGCGTTATAAAGATGAATAAATATATAATTTATAAATATAACAGAAAATAATATTTTATCGCCAGTTGAGAATTCAAAATTGAGGTTGATATTTTTCTCGACCAAAAACTGGCATGTAATTTAAATATTCCTTTATTAATTAAAACACAACGTTTCGACCATTACATAATTAATAAAGGAACATTTAAATTACATGCCGGTTTTTGGTCAAAGAAAATATCAACTTCAATTATAAATATAATTTTGAGAAAATATTATTTTTGATAATGATTAATTTTTATAAATAATTATCTTGATTGGAAATAAACAAAACAAAGTAAACAAGTTACAATAATTTTTTGCGTTGTATTTATTTATAATACAATCCTATAATTTTATTTAAAGGAATCCCGGATGATGTTTTTACCGACCAAATGCGAGAATATTTATTTTTTTCATATAACTTTTTATTGACTATACTGATCAATAAATCCTTTTCCACGATTAAAGTACTTATAAAAACGGACCACGCTAGCTATGTTTGCATATATAAATCATATAAAAATCAAAAATTACAGTTTTGTTATCGGCTGCTTTGTGTCAGTTCGTAATAATACTTATTTAATAAAAAAAGTTCTGCAGTTTGTCTGTGCATGAAATATAGTATGCGCGGTAAGGATTATATGAAGAAATATTAGTAAGCAATTAAAAGTGAGATTGCAAGTCTAATAAAAAAGTTATATATAAAAAACATTTCACGCATATGTGTGTGCAAATCGAGGCTGCGGAATAAAACAGAGCAGTAGATGAGTTGCGTGATATCGTGATAGATGGAGCTGCAACGTGTTTCTCTCTCTCTATCTCTCTCTCTCTTTCTTTCTCTCGCTCTCTCTCTTTCTGTTTTATATACTGTATACAATTTATACTGGACACAATTTATATTTTCTATTTACAGTAAGAATAATTTGTATAACAATTTACAGCTATATGTGAACAAATAATAAAATTCATTAGAATCAATTTCTATCAAATATGCTTATTTTAGTAAAATCATTACTTCAACGAATTTCGACGTATGATGTAATAATAAGATTCACAGTTTTTTTACAAATTATAAATGCATATACTTATAACCTATAAAAATCATGTGAATATTATTGTATTGTGCGAATATAATAAAATTGTATGCCATTATATATTTTATGTTTGATAATATAAATAATACATCAATTTTTTTTCTATAAAAAACTATATATAAAACAGAAAAAATTTTGTGTTATTTATATTATCAAACACATGAAATATATGGCATACAATTTTATTTTAATTATATTCGTATAATACAATCCTAAAAAAATCATAAAAATGAAAAGGTCAGGCCATGTTCAAAAGAAGGTACTCAAAAATTTAAACGATCTAATAATAAATTATCACGAAAAGTAACTGATATGTTATTCAAGGTGCCAGTTCAAAGTGAACATACGTAAAGTGTATATTATCTAAATTTAGTAATAATATATTACCATGAAAAGTAACTGTGATATTTTATTCAAGGTGCAAGTTCACATTGAATGTACATACATATAAGTAAAACTGATTACAATTTGATTCTAGAAAATAAGTGCGATATGTTATTCTTAGTGCACAAAATATAATAGTCGTTTATAGAGTTTTGATTTGAAATTCATACTAGCCCGTACAATGAAAAATAATTGCTCGTAATTCCAGAGTACCAATTTGTTAATGACTCAGAAAAATAACATGGCGGCCTGCTCTCAAAAAACTTTCGATGGGTAGAATAAATAATTGAAATAAGAGTTGTGAAAATTGTATAAATTAAAAACCTTCAATCTTTCTTTAGTAAAATTTCGAATTTTTGTATCAACTTCCGATTTGTGTTATACCGTATTTTCA